>NC_056434.1:50785040-51085040 GCF_018296145.1 Oncorhynchus tshawytscha | reverse complement strand
CACCACACTGCCAGTTCTCTGACCTCCCTATAGGCTGTCTCAACGTTGTCGGTGATCAGGCCTAACACTTTTGTGTCGTCAGCAAACTTTTCCTTTTGTCCAGGTGAGAAAGGGCAGTGTGGAGTGCGATTGAGATTGCGTCATTTGTGGATCTGTTGGGAATTTTTTTTTTTACTGTGCTGTAGTAGCAACATTAGAGAGAGCTAGGATTTCACATGGAACTAAACCTCTGATAAGTGACAGTCATTATCTAACGCTCTGCTTATCAGCTCTGTACCACTCAACCTGACCGCTGGAGTTGCACCTTTAATCCTGCTGATAGAGAGAAGAATCACACTCCATCCCCTTTAACTTCACACTCAATCAGACATATCCTCTTTAAAACTGTTCCCGAAGCACTTTCATAAGCCTGCTGTACAGCTGCCGATTAAACTGGGCATTGAACTTTACAGCTATGCCATGATACCCTTGTAACTGCCAGGTTCTATAATCATGGTGAGGGAGGAAGCGACTTCCCCCTTAAATGTTAATTGAATTGGAAAATTTGTCTGGAGTCATGATAAACTCGATGCTAAATGGGTGTGGTGGTTTGGTGTATGACTATGAGGGAGGGAGGACATGGTGGATTTAATTTGATTTGAATGTGAAGAACATTAAGTAGATGGCTCTGTTGAGTTACTCTATTTCCTTTCACCATCCTCATTTCTAAATGAAATTAAGAGGATGAACACCGTCGATGAGGGTTATTCAAAATGGAAACAAATTTCAAATGATGCTTTCATGGCTTTCCACTGTGATGCTGGGAAATGCTCTCCTGTTCATTAGGGGTCCGTGACCAGACAGCGTGAGTAGGACTGGAAACTAAAGGACGATCAACTGTCGCTGCATTGTAATGCGGAATTAGGGAATGTGTATTAACTTTACAAACATGCACACCATTGCTGGACTCCTGATTAGTGCAACACTTCTGTCGAAACCAATCTTCAAAGCAAACATACGCAAGTTGAAACATTTTTCTTCAATTTGCCACAAAATGAAAAACAGTTTTGTGCTGAAACAGCACATAGAGGTCAGGCAACAATTTAAACTCTTGTGAATACCCTTCTCAGTGAGAATAATAAGATGAGTGGCCCCAACATTATAATTGGTTTTCCTTTGGCAGCCATCAGTTTCCCCATGGCGACGCTATCTGTCAACAGGTATCGCATCTCACGCCGTCTTATAGATCCTTCAACTCTTCAAAAGATCACGTCTCTTTACTTTTTTACTTCAAAACATGGTTCTCCCAGACTACAGAGCCTTATATTTAGATATCAATATATTTGCCTATGCCGGACTCCATTCCTTAGGACTGTGTTATTTGAGCAACATCTACACAAGATGTCAGGACTGGGGACTTGGTTTACTTACAGATCAAAGTTCAGCGAGACTAAAGGAGGCTATAAGGAGATCTCCTCTGAAGTGGGGGGGGCCTTAAATCAACTTCATTGAAATTACGTGGAAACAACGTTGATTCAACCAGTGTGTGCCAAGTGGTATGTAGGTCTTCTCACATACGAAAGGTGTAGCGTCACAAGTAACCGTTTGATGAGGACATCAATCATCAATCACATCAAACATCAAAAAAAGGTCAACTGTTTATTTCCACTTATTCCATTTTTCACCAGTTTTGTGAAAATAGAGAGGAGCTGAGAGGAGTTTTTCGACTTTGTGTTTAAACTCGGGATAATTCAGTTATGAGAACTTGGTAACAAACATTTTTCATAGTGTTTATTAGGGACGCACGATATAATCGGTGAGCATATCGAAATCGGCCGATATCGGCTAAAAACGGCAAGTTCTAGTTTAACAGCGATGTGCAAAACCAATGACAAAGCTGACATAAATTGTTTAACTTGGGTCAAACATTTTGGGCAGCCTTCCACAAGCTTCCCACAATAAGTTGGGTGAATTTTGGCCAATTCCTCGTGATCGAGCTGGCGTAACTGAGTCAGGTTTGTTGGCCTCCTTGTTGGCCTCCTTGCTCACATACCACTTGTTCCGTTCTGCCCACACATTTTCTATGGGATTGAGGTCAAGGCTTTGTGATGGCTACTCCAAAACCATGACTTTGTTGTCCCTTAAGCCATTTTGCCACAACTTTGGAAGTATGGTTGGGGTCATTGTCCATGTGGAAGACCCATTTGCGACCAAGCATTAACATCCTGCTGATGTCTTGAGATGTTGCTTCATCATATCCACAATTTTCCATCTTCATGATGCCATATATTTTGTGAAGTGCACCAGTCCCTCCTGCAGCAAAGCACCCCCACAACATGATGCTGCCACCCCCGTGCTTCATGGTTGGGATGGTGTTCTTCGGCTTGCAAGTCTCCCCCTTTTTCCTCCAAACATAACGATGGTCATTATGGTCAAACAGTTCTATTGTTGTTTAATCAGACCAGAGGACATTTCTCCAAAAAGTACAATCTTTGTCCCCATGTGCAGTTGCAAACCGTAGTCTGGCTTTTTATGGTGGTTTTGGAGCAGTGGCTTCTTCCTTGCTGAGCAGCCTTTCAGGTTATGTCAATATAGGACTCGTTTTACTGTGGATATAGATACTTTTGTACCCGTTTCCTCCAGCATCTTCACAGGGTCCTTTGCAGTTGTTCTGGGATTGATTTGTAGTTTTCACACCAAAGTACGTTAATCTCTAGGAGACAGAACGCGTCTCCCTCCTGAGCGGTATGACGGCTGCGTGGTCCCATGGTGTTTATACTTGCGTACTACTGTTTGTACAGATAAACATGGTGCCTTCAGGTGTTTGTAAATTACTCTCAAGGATGAACCAGACTTCCAGTGGTTTACAAAGGCCTTGGCTGATTTCTTTTGATTTTCCTATGATGTCAAGCAAAAAGAGGCACCGAGTTTGATGGTCTGCCTCGAAATACATCCACAGGTACACCTCCAATTGACTCAAATTATGTCAATTAGCCTATCAGAAGATTCTAAAGCCCTGACATAATTTTCATGAATTTTCCAAGCTGTTTAAAGGCACAGTTAACTTGGTGAATGTAAACTTCTGACACACTGGAATTGTGATACAGTGAATTATAAGTGAAATAACCTGTCTGAAAACAATTGTTGGGAAAATTAGATGTCCTAAACTACTTGCCAAAACTATAGTTTGTTAAACAAGACATTTGCGGAGTGGTTGAAAAACTAGTTTTTAATGACTCCAACCTAAGTGCATGTAAACTTCCGACTTCAACTGTATATAAACTCAGCAAAAAAAAAGTCCTCTTACTGTCAACTGTGTTTATTTTCAGCAACCTTAACATGTGTAAATATTTGTATGAACATAACATTCAACAACGGGAGACATAAACTGAACAAGTTCCAGACAGGTGACTAACAGAAACGGAATAAATGTGTCCCTGAAAAATGGTGGGGGGCGGGGTCAAACTCAAAAGTAAGTCCGTATCTGGTGTGGCCACCAGCTGCATTAAGTACTGCAGTGCACCTCCTCCTCGTGGACTGCACCAGATCTGCCAGTTCTTGCTGTGAGATGTTACCCCACTCTTCCACCAAGGCACCTGCAAGTTCCCGGACATTTCTGGGGGGAGTGGCCCTAGCCCTCACACTCCGAGCCAACAGGTCCCAGACGTGTTCAATGGGATTGAGATCCGGGCTCTTCGCTGGCCATGGCAGAACACTGACATTCCTGTCTTGCAGGAAATCACGCACAGAACGAGCAGTATGGCTGGTGGCAATTGTCATGCTGGAGGGTCATGTCAGGATGAGCCTGCAGGAAGGGTACCGCATGAGGGGAGGAGGATGTCTTCCCTGTAACACACAGTGTTGAGATTGCCTGGAATGACAACAAACTCAGTCCAATGATGCTGTGATACACCGCCACAGACCATGACGGACCTTCCACCTCCAAATCAATCTCGCTCCAGAGTACAGGCCTCGGAGTAACGCTCATTCCTTCGATGATAAACGCGAATCCGACCATCACCCATGGTGAGACAAAACCGTGACTCATCAGTGAAGAGCACTTCTTGCCAGTCCTGTCTGGTCCAGCGCAGGTGGGTTTGTGCTCATAGGCAACATTGTTGCCAGTGATGTAAGGCAGGTCCTCACCAGACAACAAGCCCTCAGTCCAGCCTCTCTCAGCCTATTGCGGACAGTCTGAGCACTAATGGCGGGATTGTGCATTCCTGGTGTAACTCGGGAAGTTGTTGTTGCCATCCTGTACCTGTCCTGCAGATGTGTTCGGATGTACCGACCCTGTGCAAGTGTTGTTACACGTGGTCTGCCACTGCGAGGATGATCAGCTGTCCGTCCTGTCTCCCTGTAGCGCTGTCTTAGGAGTCTCACAGTATTGGCATTGCAATTTATTGCCCTGGCCTCATCTGCAGTCCTCATGCCTCCTTGCAGCATGCCTAAGGCACGTTCACACAAATGAGCACGGACCCTGGGCATCTTTCTTTTGGTGTTTTTCCAGAGTCAGTAGAAAGGCCTCTTTAGTGTCCTAAATTTTCACAACTGACCTTAATTGGCTACCGTCTGTAAGCTGTTAATGACTGTTCCACAGGTGCATGTTCATTAATTGTTTATGGCTCATTGAACAAGCATGGGAAACACAGTGCTTAAACCCTTTACAATGAATATCTGATTTTTACAAATTATCTTAGAAAGACAGGGTCCTGAAAAAGGGACTTTTTTAATGAGTTTATATCTCTCATCATACACACACACACACACACACACACACACACACACAGACGTTAGACATTATGGACAGTATGTGGATAGAATGTAGTATATCTGAAGAATACATACTGTAGGATAGAAGTGTACAGTAATAGTTCAATATGATGGCCTTGACTAGAACACAGTTTAAAACATATGAAATGGGGAAAAGAACTACGTAAACAGTCGAGTGACCAGTGTTCCACCAGATGTATGTACTTGAGACGATTATTTTAAAATCGCACACAGAAAAGGTTAAGTATAAGTTAGTTGCTAATGGTAGCATGCAGTACCCTGATCGGCCTTCAAATTGAGGTACTCAATGAGAGAGGGCAGCTAGCCTGCAAAGTCACTTCCTGGAGTAGCTCAAACTGCACGTTATCTCTCCATGAGAGGCCATCGTAACCAACTTCATTTGGCTTCAATGTGCTATTGAGTCTTTACATAGGAATGATTGGTGTCACGGGATTAATGTCCATTCATATATGCAGTCATTGCGAAGACCACAGGACCCGGGAGACTGTAAAGAGTTCCAGTGCCTTGCCCGTTTCTTGTACAGAGCCCGAGAACAGCTCTCTTTCTGTGTGTGTGTGTGTGTGTGTGTGCCTATTGTAGAGGATTCCATGCCACCCGGTAGACTGCCATAATGACTGTGGGGTGATTATGCTACCAGTTCAGGTCAGCCACAGAGTACCGCAGGGGTTTCATTGAAATCACTTAAATGGTCTCAGACTCTGTTCCTCCAGCCATAATAGAACAAGCAGATGGCATTCATTAGGTCACACAGTAGCAAAACAGTTTTCAACGGTACAGGAAAACGATGGTTTTTATATACTGCGATTAAGGAAAATATTGAGAAAAATGTCTTGAAATAAGATAAACTACTGGTATTAGGCCTATTTAGGTTAAAATAAGCGAAATGATCTGGCAGTTACATTAGATCATTTAGCTTGGTACGGAAAAACAAGAAATACACCAATTAAGTGAATCATCACTCAGATATTTTTTACTTGCTTAGATTTCACTTTTTGCAGTGTACTGCCTCACCTCACAGCTACCACCACTCAAGCATCCCGAAATGTCTCATTTTAATGTAAATATTGTTCTAGGTATCCAGGAGATTGTCCTTTCGGAGCATCTGAGATGAGTATTGAGGCCAATCCATCATGTTCAGACAGCTGTCAGGCTCACAGGAAAAACAATTAAAGGTTCCACATACAGGTCGAGCTCCACGGATAGTCAATGAAGCAACAGTTGGTTGCCTGCGTCCTAAATGGCACTCTATCGCCTACATAGCACACTACTTTTGACCAGAGCCCTATGGGCACTGGTCAAAAGTAGTGCCCTATATTGGCAATAGGGTGCCATTTGGAAAGCAGTGTCTGTGTGCGGTGCTGTGAACAATGGATTCATTAAAAGTTGCCAGGGACGAAGGAGAGGGATGGATGTGTGGTAGACTAGACACAATTAAAATGACCTATATTAGAAGGTTGAGGACTCACGGGACTATGTTGGAAGAGCGGGGAGATATTGAGCTGTATCTAATATGTTTCCAATTTGGATTGGCAAAAACATACGGTGAAGGTGGTGTGCTGGGTTTATCTTCCTATCTCCACAGATAGACACAAAAAGAGTGTCTCAGAATTTATGAAATCATTATATGGTAAGGAACCTGTGTGCTCAGATAATAGGGAGAGTCTCCACTCTAGGTTGTCTGTACTGGCTAGCCCATGATCCAGTCATAGTCCAGTCTGGCTTGCCCCATGGTCAGACATAGGGAGAGGGTCAGTCTGGCTCGAGGGAGAGTGTTCACATTCATGGTCCAGACCTATAAGATTCTGCACTCTGGCTAGCCATATAGTCTGCACTCTGGCTAGCCATATAGTCTGCACTCTGGCTTGCCATATAGTCTGCACTCTGGCTTGCCATATAGTCTGCACTCTGGCTTGCCATATAGTCTGCACTCTGGCTTGCCATATAGTCTGCACTCTGGCTTGCCATATAGTCTGCACTCTGGCTTGCCATATAGTCTGCACTCTGGCTTGCCATATAGTCTGCACTCTGGCTTGCCATATAGTCTGCACTCTGGCTTGCCATATAGTCTGCACTCTGGCTTGCCATATAGTCTGCACTCTGGCTTGCCATATAGTCTGCACTCTGGCTTGCCATATAGTCTGCACTCTGGCTTGCCATATAGTCTGCACTCTGGCTTGCCATATAGTCTGCACTCTGGCTAGCCATATAGTCTGCACTCTGGCTAGCCATATAGTCTGCACTCTGGCTTGCCATATAGTCTGCACTCTGGCTTGCCATATAGTCTGCACTCTGGCTTGCCATATAGTCTGCACTCTGGCTTGCCATATAGTCTGCACTCTGGCTTGCCATATAGTCTGCACTCTGGCTTGCCATATAGTCTGCACTCTGGCTTGCCATATAGTCTGCACTCTGGCTTGCCATATAGTCTGCACTCTGGCTTGCCATATAGTCTGCACTCTGGCTTGCCATATAGTCTGCACTCTGGCTTGCCATATAGTCTGCACTCTGGCTTGCCATATAGTCTGCACTCTGGCTTGCCATATAGTCTGCACTCTGGCTTGCCATATAGTCTGCACTCTGGCTTGCCATATAGTCTGCACTCTGGCTTGCCATATAGTCTGCACTCTGGCTTGCCATATAGTCTGCACTCTGGCTTGCCATATAGTCTGCACTCTGGCTTGCCATATAGTCTGCACTCTGGCTTGCCATATAGTCTGCACTCTGGCTAGCCCATGGTGAATCTTCACTCCTGGCCAGCTCAACCACAGCACACATCATCCAAAGCCACCAGCCATCATGTTTGGCTAAAATGTCGAGCAAACTAAAAACAGGCATGTGGGCCAAAACTTCCACAGCTCAAAACACAGACACACATGGTCACATGTATGCATGCAGTACACCCACACACACACACACACACACATATTCTGTAAAATCAAAGTGCTATAACATAATAAACCCAGTTGGCATTTTGACAAGTCAATACAATTTCTATCTCCTTCTGCTGCCAACTCTGCCAGACACTGGGGTATAAAACACATCAGGCTATCTGTAACATGTGAGAGGCATACATCACACACAGTCATCTCAAGTTATTCATATATTTGTGTTGTATTTCAGTACAAGTCTGCAATGACAATGAAATCAAGACAGTAGCAAGTATTGCATCATGGAGCATATTGTTAGAGAACAGTACTTGACAAGCCATTGATTCCAGTCAATAGTCTCTACCCCACAGGCTCTGGGATTGGGGGTGGCTTATTGACAAGCCACTTCGTCAGTAAGAAAAAGAAGAAAGAAAAATAGTCAATTGAAGTGATTGATAACCTCTTATGTGTGGTAATAGACAGTGCATTACTTGGTGCATTCTGTATGATGAATCAGGCTGACGTGTGGTACAATTGGACCATAAAACCCAACGTGTGAGAGTGCAGTTACGTCCCCAATGGCACCCTATTCCCTATATAGTGTTCTACTTTTGACCATTGGGCTGCGGTCAAAAGTAGTGCACTATATAGGGTATAGAGCAGGGGTACTGAAGTACTATTTGAGAAGGTCCGGTAACACAAAATTCCTAGGTGGCAAAGGTCCGGATGGATATGGTCATTTATCGTCGTAGTAACAAACGCCCACCTTGCAACCCCACACTGTTCACGCCCTCTAGTTTTGCTGTTTTAAAGCTAATTACCTGCAATTCCACAACATTATCCATGTCTTGTGTGTGTTTAAATGATACCAGGGGCCAACCAAAGCAAGGGAGAGAGAGAGACTGGTGCCCCCAGGTAGCCTATGGATAGATTATTTGCTGCTGTTGAACAATTTGTCATTCATCTATCCCACCAATGTTCTTTCAGGAATAAATTAATAGAACTTGCACATTGATGAAAACATTGAATGCAAGGACTCCAGTCGATAGGTGACAACTTGTGTTAAGTGAAAAAGACTGGCCATTAACCCTTATGAAGAAGAATTGAACACGCCAGGACAAGAGGTGAGGTAAAACTAAACTTAATACAGATACAACATCCACTTCATTTGAAATAACATACAAAGACAGGTAAGGGATGTGAATGGGCAGGGGATCCCTGTTTTGTTCATAAACCAGTGCTCATGGTGAGATGAGATCTGCACGACCTCCATGCTTGTCACTGAACTGGCCATTTCATCACATTTGCATTATGCATATTTCAAACATGTCCTTGCTTACTGTAGGACATTCCCAGATCAACATTACAGAAGAATAAGCCATGCATAGCTAATGCTTAAATGGTAAATAACCGATATGTCCTAAATGGCTCCTACTTCCTATTTAATGCACTACTTTTGACCAGGGCCCGGTTTCCCAAAAGCATCTTAAAAGGCGAAGATCCTCATTAGAACCTTCGTAGGAGCATCAATAAATCTCGGAGCTGTTTCCAAAAAGCATTCTTACTAAAGCCGCACTTGAAAACGCTCATTATTTACCAAATGCCTTAGACCACAAGAACAGCTACAGTGCCTTCAGAAAGTATTCACACCCCTTGACTTACACGTTTTTTGTGGCGTTACAGCCCTGAATTCAAAATGTGAAAACATGTTCTTAGAAATGTCAGAAAATTTATTGAAAATTAAATACAGAAATATCTCATTTACATGAGTATTCACACCCCTTTGCTATGACCCCGCCAAATTGAGCTCAGGTGCATCGAATTTCCTTTTATCATCTTTGAGATGTCGCTACAACTTCAATGGAGTCCACCTGTGACCAATTCAATTGGTTGGACATGATTTAGAAAGACGCACAGCTGTCTCGATAAGGACCCACAGCTGTCTCGATAAGGTCCCACAGCTGTCTCGATAAGGTCCCACAGCTGACAGTGCACGTCAGAGCAGAAACCATAAGCTATAAAAAATAAATAATAATTGGCTAAACCACCACCATTTTGGCATCACTGTGCCTTCTTCTGCTCTATACCATAACGTCCAAGGAACTGTCCGTAGATCTCCGAGATTGGGATGAGGCATGCAGTTGAAGTCGGAAGTTTTACATACACCTTAGCCAAATACATTTCAACTCAGTTTTTCACAATTCCTGACATTTAATTCAAGTAAACATTCTCCATCTTAGGTCAGTTAGGATCACCACTTTATTTTAAGAATGTGAAATGTCAGAATAATAGTAGAGAGAATGATTTATTTCCGCTTTCATTTCTTTCATCACATTCCCAGTGGGTCAGAAGTTTACATACACTCAATTAGTATTTGGTAGCATAAGTTGTTTAACTTGGGTCAAACATTTCGGGTAGCCTTCCACAAGCTTCCCACAATAAGTTGGGTGAATTTTGGCCCATTCCTTGTGACAGAGCTGGTGTAACGGAGTCAGGTTTGTAGGCCTCTTTGCTCGCTCACACTTTTTCAGTTCTGCCCACAAATTTTCTATAGGATTGAGGTCAGGGCTTTGTGATGACCACTCCAATATCTTGACTTTGTTGTCCTTAAGCTATTTTGCCACAACTTTGGAAGTATGCTTGGGGTCATTGTCCATTTGGAAGACCCATTTGCGAAACTCTGGGGGCAGTATTTCATTTTTGGATGAAAAACGTTCCCGTTTTAAACAAGATATTTTGTCACGAAAAGATGCTTGACTATGCATATAATTGACAGCTTTGGAAAGAACACTCTGACGTTTCCAAAACTGCAAAGATAATATCTGTGAGTGCCACAGAACTGATGCTACTGGCGAAACCAAGATGAAATTTCAAACAGGAAATGTCCCAGATTTTGAAGGCGCTGTGTTCCAATGTCTCCTTATATGGCTGTGAATGCGCCAGGAATTGGCCTACACTTTCAGTCGTTTCCCCAAGGTGTCTGCAGCATTGTGACGTATTTGTAGGCATATCATTGGAAGATTGACCATAAGAGACTACATTTACCAGGTGTCTGCCTGGTGTCCTCCGTAGAAATTGGTGCGTAATCTCCAGCTGCATGCATTTTTCCATGTGGTTCAGAGGAGAAACCAAACTTCCACGAATGATATATCATCGAATAGATATGTGAAAAACACCTTGAGGATTGATTCTAAACAATGTTTGCCATGTTTCTGTCGATATTATGGAGTTAATTTGGAAAAAAGTTTGGCGTTATAATGACTGAATTTGTTTTTTTTTTACTTAGCCAAACGTGATGAACAAAACGGAGCGATTTCTCCTACACAAATAATCTTTTTGGAAAAACTGAACATTTGCTATCTAACTGAGAGTCTCGTCATTGAAAACATCCGAAGTTCTTCAAAGGTAAATGATTTTATTTGAATGCTTTTCTTGTTTTTTGTGAAAATGTTGCCTGCTGAATGCTAGGCTTAATGCTATGCTAGCTATCAATACTCTTACACAAATGCTTGTTTTGCTATGGTTGAAAAGCATATTTTGAAAATCTGAGATGACAGTGTTGTTAACAAAAGGCTAAGCTTGAGAGCCAATATATTTATTTCATTTGCGATTTTCATGAATAGTTAACGTTGCGTTATAGTAATGAGCTTGAGGCTATGATTACGCTCCCAGATACGGGATTGCTAGTCGCAAGAAGTTTTAACATCCTGACTGATGTCTTGAGATGTTGCTTCAATATATCCACATCATTTTCCAGCCTCATGATTCCATCTATTTTGTGAAGTGCACCAGTCTCTCCTGCAGCAAAGCACCCCTACAACATGATGCAGCCACCTCTGTGCTTCACGGTTGGGATGGTGTTCTTCGGCTTGCTCCCCCCTTTTCCTCCAAAAATAACGATGGTCATTATGGCCCAACAGTTTTTATTTCATCAGACTAGAGGACATTTCTCCAAAAAGTATGATCTTTGTCCCCATGAGCAGTTGCAAACCGTAGTCTGGCTTTTTTTATGCCGGTTTTGGAGCATCGGCTTCTTCCTTGCTGAGTGGCATCTTCACAGGGTCCTTTGCTGTTGTTCTGGGATTGATTTGCACTTTTCGCACCAAAGTACATTAATCTCTAGGAGACAGAACGCGTCTCCTTCCTGAGCGGTATGACGGCTGCGTGGTCCCATGGGGTTTATACTTGCGTACTATTGTTTGTACAGATGAACGTGGTGGTACCTTCAGGCATTTGGAAATGGCTCCCAAGGATAAACCAGACTTGTGGAGGTCTTGGCTGACATATTTTGATTTTCACATGATGTCAAGCAAAGAGGCACCAAGTTTGAAGGTAGGCCTTAAAATACATCCACAGGTACACATCCAATTGACTCAAATGATGTCAATTAGCCTATTGGAAGCTTCTAAAGCCACAACATCATTTTCTGGAATTTTCCAAGATGTTTAAAGGCACAGTCAACTTAGTTTATGTAAACTTCTGACACACTGGAATTGTGATACAGTAAATTATAAGTGAAATAATCTGTCTGTAAACAATTGTTGGAAAAATGACTTGTGTCACGCACAAAGTAGATGTCCTAACCAACTTGCCAAAATCATAGTTTGTTAACAAGACATTTGTGGAGTGGTTGAAAAACGAGTTTTAATGACTCCAACCTAAGTGTATGTCAACTTTCGACCTCCACTGTATATCTGGGGAAGGGTATAAAACAACATTTCGAGAAAGATACGTTAAAAACAAAGAGCACAGTGATCGCCATCATTGGGAAATTGAAAACAATACAGAACCACAGACTCTGCCTAGAGCTGGCCGTCCGACCAAAATGAGCAACCGGGCAAGAATGACCACTCTGACAGAACTACAGGGTTTCTTGCCTGAGATGGGAGAACCTGCCAAAAGGACAACAATCTGGGCTTTATGAGAGAGTGGCCAGGTGGAAGCCACTCTGGAGAAAAGGGCACATGACAGCACGTCTAGTTTGCAAAAAGGCACATGAAAGACTCAGAACATAAGGCAAAATATTCAGTGGTCTGATGAGACAAAAATGCAACATTTGGACTGAATGCAAAGCGCTATGTCTTCAGAAAACCAGGCATAGCTGATCACCCGTCTAACGCCATCCCTACCGTGAAGCATGGTGGTTGGCAGCATCCTGCTTTGGGGATGCTTTTCAGCAGCAGGAACTGGGAGACCGGTAAGTATAGAGGGAACAATGAATGAAGCCAAATACTTGAATCCCATTGAAAATCTGTGGAAAGACTTAAGATCATTGTTCACTGCCGCTCCCCATTTAACTTACTCCCCTAGTAGTCAATGTCCGGAAAGGAAACACTTTGAAGTTTGAGGATAAGTGAAATTAAATGTATGATAATATAACAATAGATCTGGTAAAAGATTTAAACAAATATGCGTTCGATTTTTATCGCATCATCTTTGAAATGATTTAGATGATGTCCACAAGAGGGCAACAGTGGTGTGCAAAGTTTCAGACTGATACATTCAAGAATGAGAGGGCTACGTAATATTTTGTATGAAGTCTCCCAGGTATCCCTCAAGTTTTCCCAAATGTACCCAAGTGGCTGAATTGATCAATCGATACATTTTTAAGTACATAACTATAGAGAACATACAAAATAAAAAATGTCAGTTTACACACTCCCAGGAATGTCATACATGACCGATCATTAGCCTCCCTACATAAAAAGTACTAACCTTCACACCTCTAGATGGCCGGGCGGAGGTGGGTGTGGAGCCAGAGACAGCAGAGGGGTCAGACTGGAGGAACCCGTTCCCACGTTTGAATGAGAGGGGGTTGGAGGACTTGAAAATGGTCTCTTTGGGGCTCCCAGATGTCATCTGTCTCTATCACTATTGAGTTTTTAATTTTTTTTATTCAGTTGGAACAAGTTTACTTTATTTATTTCATTTAACCTTTATTTTAGCAGGGGATGAGCCCTGCATCAGTACATAAAATACCCATCACTTATCTATAAACATACAGTACCAGTCAAAAGTTTGGACACACCTACTCATTCAAGGGGTTTTCTTTATTTTTACTAATTTCTACATTGTACAATAAAAGTGAAGACATCAAAACTATGAAATAACACATATGGAATCATGTAGTAACCAAAAAAGTGTTCAACAAATCAGATTCTTCAAAGTAGCCACCCTTTGCCTTGATGACAGCTTTGCACAGGGTTACTTGGCCTTCTCTCAACCAGCTTCACCTGGAATGCTTTTCCAACAGTCTTGAAGGAGTTCCCACATATGCTGAGCACTTGTTGGCTGCTTTTCCTTCACTCTGCGGTCCAACTTACCCCAAACCATCTCAATTGGGTTGAGGTCGGGTGATTGTGGAGGCCAGGTCATCTGATGCAGCATTCCATCACTCCCCTTCTTGGTCAAATAGCCCTTAACTCACTTCCAGGCTGTGTTGAGTCATTGTCCTGTTGAAAAACAAATGATAGTCCCACTAAGCACAAACCAGATGGGATGGCATATCGCTGAAGAATGCTGTGGTAGTCATGCTGGTTAAGTGTGCATTGAATTCTAAATAAATCACTGAGTGTCATCAGAAAATCATCCCCACACCATCACACCACCTCCTCCATGCTTCACAGTGGGAACCAAAAAGGCACATGGAGATCATCCGTTCACCTACTAAAAGACACGGCGGTTGGAACCCAAAAATCTAAAATTCGGATTCATTAGAACAAAATACAGATTTCAACTGGTCTAATGTCCATTGCTCATGTTTCTTTGCCCAAGCAAATTTCTTCATCTTACTGGTTTCCTTTAGCAGTGGTTTCTTTGCAGCAATTCGAAAATGAAGGCCTGATTCACGCAGTCTCCTCTGGAGGGTTGATGTTGAGATGCGTCTGTTACTTAAACTCTGTGAAGCATTTATTTGGGCTACAATCGGAGGTGCAGTTAGCTCTGCTGCAGAGGATTAGAGTGAACTTGGTCTTCCTTTCCTGTGGCGGTCCTCATGAGGACCAGTTTCATCATAGCGCTTGATGGTTTTTGTGACTGCACATGAAGAAACTTTTCAAAGTTCTTGAAATGTTCCAGATTGACAAACCTTCATGTCTTAAAGTAATGATGGACTATCATTTGTCTTTGCTTATTTGAGCTGTTCTTACCAAATATGGACTTGGTCTTTTACCAAATAGCGCTATCTTCCGTATACTAGCCCTACCTTGTCACAACACAACTGGTTGGCTCAAATGCATAATGGAATGAAATTCCACAAATTAACAAGACACACATGTTAATTGAAATTAATTCCAGGTGACTACCTCATGAAGCTGGTTGAGGGAATGCCAAGAGTGTGCAAACCTGCAATCAAGGCAAAGGGTGGCTACTTTGAAGAACCAAATATATTTTATATATGAGAATTTGTTTAACACTTTTTGGGTTACTACATGATTTCATGTGTTATTTCATAGTTTCGATGTCTTCACTACTATTCTACAATGTAGAAAATAAAATAAATTAAAATAAAAGAAAAACATTGGAAAGAGTAGTTATGTCCAAACTTTTGACTGGTAGTGTATATGATAGAGTATGGGGAACACAACCATAATGAAATATGTAGACCAATAGGCAATAAGACTATTGGTCTATCATAGCCAACAAAACATACACTAATACATTGTATGCCTCAGGTCTAATATATATATATATAAAAATCAAATAAAAATCTTAAATGAATATGCAACCATTTAAACAACTGCATTAGCATGAGAAGCAAAAAAATTTATTTTAATTACTGATCTAAAAGTATCATCCTCCAAAAATCTTTCTTGCGTGTTGAACTCATCCTTTGTTCTGTCACTCTCCTGGTCTATTTCTGCAATAATCTCATCCAAATGTGTATACTTGGACTTATCCACTCTAAGTAGCCATGTTGTACTTTTTCCATTTTTAGAAAAGTTTGTAGAAGAAAGCGAACCACTGCGTAACGCAAACATTCCCTGCGTACTGTTGATTTTCAATTGAGAATTAATTGTCTTATGCAGAAATCCAGCATAACAGCCATTTCCCTTACAAAGGGCGATCACATACTCTTGGAAAGACCAGCTCATTGGCTATCTAGCTAGCTATGTTTCAAAACATTGGACCAAGACACTGTCAATCAAGTGAACAACACTCATCTCATTGGTGCGTAATGATAGCTGACCTTCATGGGCTAATTAACGTGTTGTGTAGCCAATATGTAACGTAGAATGATGAAACACGGTTTGGTTGCCTTCTAGAGTGTCTGAGGATTGCATAGAAACTGAACTTGACCTGGTGAGACAAGGTTTAGCAGATTTAGATTTCTTAATTTTTTTTGTTGCAAATTGAAAGAGTCGGATTTCATGTGAAACGCTGTATACAACATGAATTGTGTTAGGATATAAAAATAGATTTTATGAAACTGCCCAACATTTTTTCTCTGGGACCCAGAGATAAAATGTTTACAATGCCATTCTAGTCAAATATCGCATATTAGCAGCAACTGTCCGGATTTTGGGACTAGGCGGCCTTCCGCATTTAAACTAGGCGGCCTTCCGCATCTGCGGTGGAAGGGGGCCTTGCTACAGTGGTATGTGTCAGAACATGAGACATCAGGAAAAATGGTCTTCAAACGAAAAGGTCTGTGGAGTCCGAACGGTTTGGCCTACAAAGTAATATGACCACTCTATGGAAAGGTGAGACTCTCACGAACACGTCGGCTTTGCTCTAGGATGCCCACAAGACTAGTCTGAAGGTAGCCCAGTACCAGTTTAAAGTGGGTGTATATAAGTAGTTTAGTGCCCTTAACAAAATTGGTTTAAAATGGGTCAAACAAATTATAATAACCCTGATATTTCTTATATCTCTCAGATATAGGACAGACACTTTAAAACAAATGTATTTGGTGTATTTATGACTGTGTTTCTATGGGCTAATAAGCAGTAAAGCCAAATTCAATGTTTCAAATCATTTTTGTATATATATATTTTTTTAGACCTAAAGGGGTCCGAACATTTAAACACAAATAGGTAAACGATCCTTGGCATGACCATCTTAATAACAATTCCATAGGTCAGTTTAGTAGAATCCTCCCCTCCTGGCTTAGACTCAGAGCTTGAGAAAACCTGCAAGGAAAAGAATCCCTGAATCCAGATGTGAAAAGCCGACACAGACGTACCCAAGACGGCTCAAAGTCGACAAAAACGTAGCCAAGACGACTCAAAGCCTATACAGACGTACCCAAGACGACTCAAAGCCTATACAGACGTACCCAAGACGGCTCAAAGCCTATACAGACGTACCCAAGACGGCTCAAAGCCGACACAGACGTAGCAAAGACGGCTCAAAGCCTATACAGACATACCCAAGACAACTCAAAGCCTATACAGACATATCCAAGACAACTCAAAGCCTATACAGACATACCCAAGACAACTCAAAGCTGTATTCGCCGCCAAAGGTGCTTTTATAAAGTATTGGACTCAGGGGTGTGAATACTTATGTAAATGAGACATTTCTGTATTTCATTTTTAATACGTTTTCAAAAATGTATGTTAACATTATGAGGTATTTTGTGTAGATGGGGGGGGATACATATTTTATCCATTTTGAATTCAGGCTGTAACAATTCAATACTAGGAAGCTGTTCCATTTGATTTATGTTACATTTATTTAACCAGGTAGGCAAGTTGAGAACAAGTTCTCATTCAAATGTTTGGTATACTCAGTGTATTTGAATAAAATTGAAATACATGTATTGTTGAATCAATTGAGATCTATTTAGCTAATTGTAGGCTAGCGTACTATCATTTTTGCCTTATGTTTAATGTGTGCATTGCTGTGCCAAATCTGTGATTTTGTGCATTATTATTGGGTTAGCATTGGAATAAGCTGCCTCAATATAGGTGGTAATATCTCTCTAGGAGCTGATCCATCATCAGCATTGTGTAATAATTATAATGTTAAAAGGTAAGATTTGAATGGAGAAAGCTGAGCCGACAGCAGCGATATCGTTCTTTGGATCCTATCAGTATGCTCCAACGACACACTTAGTGAACGTTATCTATGCATGGTGTTTTGGGAAACGCACAAAGCTTATTAAGTTCCATCGCTATCGGGAAACCGGGCCCAGGGCTATTGTCAAAAGTAGTGCTCTACATAGGAAATAGGCAGTCATTTGGGACACAGCCCATGCATAGCTAATGTACAATAGTAAATTATATTAATTGTTCTAAGCCCTGACATATCAGCACAATTATACCTGCTCTCAGCAGCGCGATAGTAATGTATTATTGATCAAAACGTCTCTCTCTTCAAAAAAATGATATCCTACTACGCCTGGAGCGGGAAGGAAAGAAGGGAAAGAGGGAGACGGATGTGCTGCGGAGAAAACAAAAATGTCCTCTTCCCGGGCCTGGTTGTGACAAAGTTTCTGTGTTTCCTCATCTCCAGTTTGTCACTTCAGCTCGTTGACACCGCAACAAGACACATGGCTGGCAGGGAGCTCTCCGTCTCTCTCAGCTAACAAGACTCATCATTCTCCGAGAAAGAAAATGTGTTTGGTGGGTGGGTGGATGGGGGAAGGTGTTTTCACATTACAGGAGGTCTTGCTCTGTGACTCTCAAAGACAAAATTTGTTTTTTAAACTGACATTACATCCAACATCTCATCAACACTTTCTTGACCTTCCTATTTGATCCCAAACATCTTCTCTAAAAGATTCAAAGATCCTTTCACAGTAGTGTGCAGTCTTTTCTAGTAAAAGGTCAAATGAACCAGTCCTTGTTGTGTACCCAATTGGTAACTAATAGCATGCATGACGATTCATTATTATATCCTTTTGATCGGTTCTGGGCGGCAGGTAGCCTAGTGGTTAGAGCGTTGGGCCAGTAACCGAAAGGTTGCTGAATTGAATCCCGGAGCAGACGGGGTAAAAATCTGTCCTTCTGCCACTGAACAAGACAGTTAACCCACTTAGGCCATCATTGTAAATAAGAATTTGTTCTTAACTGACTTGCCTCGTCAAATAAAAAGAGAGAAGATCCTGTATCTAACCCTGTGAATGATAGATATAGCTTATTACATACCAGCTGACATTGAGGCCCCAGCCCCACCCCTTTTACTTTACTGTGTTAGGCCATTTACCTCATACTTAACGTCTGGGCTTTTAAAGTGCTATTGAGCAGAAGGAAGGCAGGCAGGCTTCCAGAGCAGCTGGGGGCGGACCACAACGTGGTCATCATTGGCAAAAGCAGGCATAAGTAATCCATACCCAACAATCAAGTAAGTCGTGACGAACTAATTTACAAAACTCTGTTTTGGAAGAGACTGACATTACAATCAAAATGATTTTGTAGTCAATTATGACACTAGAATTCATGTTACGGGAATCATATTGATGCGACAGTATTTTTAAAACCAGAGAAGTTGGTTCTGAAGGGGCAGTTGACCTTTAAACCCTTTATACTGGTACTCGTATACATACGGGCAGATTTGGGCACTGATAAGCGCCTAACATTGGAACGTAGTGGCTTTACGGGATAGACATGACGTCAGAGCTCTGGCTCTGCTTCAAAGCGGCGGTAATTGGAAAACTCTTGCACATGTTGTCTTGAGTGAGGAAAATGCTGTAAATGAAGAAGACTCACTATATTTTGAAAGATGAAACATTGAGGATTATAATAAATACCGCTTTGATGTCATACAAGCAAGCCAAACACCCATAAGTCTTTTAACATCAATTATCTTTTTCATATTCACATGTTTCCCACAGTTGTGTCAAGTTGGCTGGATGTCCGTTGGGTGGTGGACCATTGATGCACATGGGAAACGTCTTGAAAAACACAGCAGCGTAGCAGTTTGTGACACAAACTACCACACCCCATTCAAAGGCACTAAAACTTTTGTCTTGCCCATTCACCTTCTGAATAGCACGCGCACACACACACACACACACACACTCCAGGTATCAATTGTCTCAAGGCATAAAAATCCTTGTTTAACCCGTCGCCTCCCCTTCATCTACACTGATTGACATTAACAAGGGATCATATACTTTTTCTTACCAGGTGAAAGCTATGTGAACCCTTTGGAATTACCTGGATTTCTGCATAAATTGGCCATCAAATTTGATCTGATCTTCTTAAGTCACAACAATAGACAAACGGTGTGCTTAAACTAATAACACACAACTTATTGTATTTCTCTTGTCTATATTGAATACATCATTTAAACATTCACAGTGTAGGTTGGAAAAAGTATGTGAACCCCTGGGCTAATGACTTCTCCAAAAGCTAATTGGAGTCAGGAGTCAGCTAATCTGGAGTCAAATCAATGACAAGATTGGAGATGTTGGTTAGAGCTGCCTTGCCCTATAAAAAGAAACCTCACAAAATTTGAGAGTTTGCTATTCACAAGAAGCATTGCCTGATGTGAACTACGCCTCAAACAAAAAAGAGATCTCAGAAGACCTAAGATTAAGAATTGTTGACTTGCATAAAGCTGGAATGGGTTACAAAAGTATCTCTAAAAACCTTGATGGAGAAAGTTTCAGCACTGTTGCTATTCTCCCTAGGAGTGGCCATCCTGCAAAGATGACTGCAAGAGCACAGCGCAGAATGCTCACTGAGGCTAAGAAGAATCCTACAGTGTCAGCTAAAGACTTACAGAAATCTCTGGAACATGCTAACATCTCTGTTGACGAGTCTACAATACGCAAAACACTAAACAAGAATGTTGTTCATGGGAGGACACCACGGAATAAGCCACTACTGTCCCCCCAAAAATAAAACATTGCTGCACGTCTAAAGTTCGCAAAAGAGCACCTGGATGTTCCAAAGTACTACTGCCAAAATATTCTGTGGACAGATGAAACTAAAGTTGAGTTGTTTGGAAGGAACATACAGCACTGTGTGTGGAGGGGGAAAAAAAGGCACAGCACAGCAACATCAAAACCTCATCACAACTGTAAAGTATGGTGGAGGGAGCGTCATGGTTTGGGGCTGCTTTGCTGCCACAGGGCCTGGACAGCTTGCTATTGTCGACGGAAAAATGAATTCCCAAGTTTATCAAGCCATTTCGCTGGAGAATGTAAGGCTATCTATCCGTCAATTAAAGCGCAACAGAAGTTGGGTGATGCAAAACGACAACGACCCAAAACAGAAGTAAATCAACAACAGAATGGCTTCAACAGAGGAAAATACACCTTCTGGAGTGGCCCAGTCTGATCCTGACCTCAACCCGATTGAGATGCTGTGGCATGACCTCAAGAGAGCAGTTCACACCAGCAATATTCTTGGGAAGTCTGAACTGAAACAGTTTTGTAAAGAGGAATGGTCCAAAATTCCTCATGACCGTTGTGCAGGTCTGATTCCCGACTACAGAAAACGTTTGGTTGTGGTTATTGCTGCCAAAGGAGGGTCAACCAGTTATTAAATCCAAGGGTTCACATACTTTTCCCACCCTGCACTGTAAATGTTTATAAGGTGTTCAATAAAAATACCTGAAAACCTATAATTGTGTGTGTGTTATTAGTTTAAGCAGACAGTGTATTGTTGTGACTTAGATGAAGATCAGATGAAATTATATGACCAATTTTTTTACAGAAATCCAGGTAATTCCAAAGGGTTCACATACTTTTTTCGTTCCACTGTATATACTCCATATAATGATTGTAGCCTATACACATGATATCAACTTTGAGGTAGACTTAATTAACAAAAATACCATGTCTATACCATAGACCATATTATATAACTAATTATCTCCCTCCATTTCTCTTTGCGAAACCCCAAGACAACTACAAAAAAAAGACTGCTTAATTCCACCAACACTGTTCTATCGATTGTAGCCTTTTATATATGAAATATTGTACATTTACTGGTCGGTCAAGCAGCACAACCAAGTTCACAACAAGGTGTAATATTTATTATAAACAATATATGGTTATAACATCACAATGAACAAATTTGTTTTACCACAGATTGGCTATACTCAATAAAACATGTCATACACGGTCAGATTTTAACATTGATATTTTAAGACGTAATCCATGATCTGTACAATCAGTAGTGCAAAATCTGTGTTTAGCATTAGTTAGAAATGGAGGGAAAGAGTGACAAAAAAAATCACTTCTTAATACAGTTTGGTTGTGTTAAGTCAATGTACAATTGGAGAAAATGTATGTTATTTAAAATGTATTCAATACATATTAAAAAGTTATTTTCAGTTGATTGCATGTTTGCTTCTTTCGTACCTATACGACCTATAAGATTCACATGTGAATCCAAAAACATTAAGTTATAATGAAGTACAGTACGTACTTTTCAGATTGAACCTATCCCCCAGGTTTATGCTCTATGCACAGAGCATAACAACCTATCGCATGTCAACTTTAGCTAAAACCAAACATGTTATGATTAAATCTCTTTAGTAAACCTTCATGCCTAATTCCACACAAACATTGATTAATGGCTATTATAGAATTCTATCTATGTTTACATGGAGACTATGGACGTATTCTTGGATCATTTACTCAGTAGTTATAATCATTATTGAGTTATAATATGGCAGACATTAAAAGTGCATTATGTTGATAGATGTAATCTCATTTACAGTGCATTCGGAAAGTATTCAGACTCCTTCCCCTTTTCGCCATTTTGTTACAGCCTTATTCTAAAATTGAATGAATACATCTTCAATCTACACACAATACCCCATAATGACAAAGCAAAAACAGATTTTTTTTCTTTTCCCGTTGATCATCCTTTCTTATGTTTCTACAACTTGATTGGAGTCCACCTGTGGTAAATTCAATTGATTGGACAAGATTTGGAAAGGCACACACCAGTCTATATAAGGTCCCACAGTTGGCAGTGCATGTCAGAGCAAAAACCAAGCCATGAGGTTGAAGGAATAGTCCGTAGAGCTCCGAGAGGATTGTGTCGAGAAACATCTGGGAAAGGGTACCAAAAAATGTCTGCAGCATTGAAGGTCCCCAAGAATACAACGGCCTCACACATTCTTAAATGGAAGAAGTTTGGAACCACCGAGACTCTTCCGGCCAAACTGAGCAATCTGGGGAGAAGGGCCTTGGTCAGGGAGGTGACCAAGAACCCGATGGTCACTCTGACAGAGCTCCAGAGTTCCTCGTCGGAGATGGTAGAAACTTCCAGAAGGATAACCATCTCTGCAGGACTCCACCAATCAGGCCTTTATGGTAGTGGCCAGACAGAAGCCACTCCTCAGTAAAAAGCACATGAAAGCCCACTTGGAGTTTGCCAAAAGGCACCTAAAGGACTCTCAGACCATGAGAAATACGATTCTCTGGACTAATGAAACCAAGATTGAACTCTTTAGCCTGACTCCCAAGCATCAAATCTGGAGGAAACCTGGCACCATCCCTACGGTGAAGCATGGTGGTGGCAGCATCACGCTGTGGGGATGTTTTTCAGCGGCAGGGACTGGGAGACTGGTCAGGATCGAGGGAAAGATGAACAGAGAAAAGTACAGAGAGATAACTGAAGAAAACCTGCTCCAGAGCGCTCAGGACCTCAGTCTGGGGCGAAGATTCACCTTCCAACAGGACAACGACCCTAAGAACATAGCCAAGACAACGCAGGAGTGGTTTTGGGACAAGTTTCTGAATGTTCTTGAGTGGCCCAGCCAGAGTACGGACTTGAACATGATCTAACATCTCTGGAGAGACCTGAAAATATCTGTGCAGTGATGCTCCCCATCCAACCTGACAGAGCTTGAAAGGATCTGCAGAGAAGAATGGGAGAAACTCCCCAAATACAGGTGTGCCAAGCTTGTAGTGTCATACCCAAGAAGTCAAGGCTGTAATCGCTGCCAAAGGTGTTTCAAGAAACTACTGAATAAAGGGCTTGAATACTTATGTAAATGTGATTTCAGTTAGATTCTTTTTTATAAATTTGCCCCCCCAAAATTTAAAAACCTGCTCTCTCATTATGGGGTATTGTGTGTAGATTGATGAGGGAGGAAAAAAACAATTGAATCCATTTTAGAATAAGGCTGTAACGTAACAAAATTTGAAAAAAGTCAAGGTGTCTGAATACTTTCCGAATTGCACCGTATAACACCAATATTGATATCCTCAGATTCTAACCTCAAAATACTTCTCTTTAGCATTTGTTTTACAATCAAGTTTTGTACCAACGAAACTGCATTCATGGAATAGTTATGACAAACTTTAACCGGTGTGTTGTCATTCTTCATGACACTGCAGGTGTATATTTCAATCTAATTCTAACATTTAAATCTAATTGATATAATATTAACATATTACTTTAAATAAAATATATACTTTTGGCTCATGCGGGGCATATAAAGAACCGTGATGGGTTCTCTTCCTTGAATACTTCTGAGGATTGCAATGTGATCGTCAGACTGACATTCTCACCACAGGTGAAAAACATACAGCAACCCAATTGTGAAGTGTACCATTTTTGCAGTCAGATGATAGAAATGTCCAATTCTGTAGAGGTCAAAGAGATTTAATTTCAGCGCTTTCCCACACGTTTTGACTGCAGTTCCCTAACCTGATGATTATCACGTTCACAGGACAACGTTTTTTGAGGAACAATGGCTCCACAGGAAAACAGACACGGTGTTACACTGATCATCTTCCCCTCGAAATTGTCTTTGGAGCAGTGTCGACGCGCCGGTAGCTGTTGCCCGTTTGTAAACAGAAGACGGATTCATCTAACTTTGGGCATGGACGGAAAGGAAAGAGCGTGGGCTAAATCCCGCCCGGGATCATATACACATGCCAGTAATGCATGCTCTTCCCTGTACTCCTAGGGGCATAGTTTCGAGGTGTGCCACAGAGTGTCAGTCAGCCATCGATGGTAATAGGAGAGTGGTAGGCGTCACCTTCCCTCTATGGTTTCCTGTTGAAGTATGCTGATGCTCCGTTTTAACCTCTTGGTAAACATGTGGCTGGCTCTTCCACAGTAGGTGTGTTTGGTCTCCTGAAGCTTTGCCTCCAGGGGGAGGAGTAGGGACTGGACTAGGTTGTCCCCAAATGTGTACTGTGGAGAAGAAAACAAAATGTATATGATTACATGTCAGTGCAGGAATTTGGTCTAGTGGTAGCACTGCTGCGGTCAACTCTGGACGACCACAAATTGCCCCCAAAAGATCAGGCTTCGACCCTCGCTTCGGTTACTCATCACGGCATCTCCGCCTCATCTCTCAGTCACTGCAGACCCAATCTCTTCAGTTATAGCCATGAATAAAGAATCAAGCTTTTTTACGTTCCGTGGGTGAGCCGCACTTTTACAGCAGGCACAGTAGAGGAAATGACCTTTTTACGAGGGCTCATTGGAACCCAGTTTGGCTAAGCATTAGGTCACTCAAAGGATGCACACACACTTGCTTTATCATCTATCATACACAACAGCAGGCCATAAAGCAGCATTAACTGTCTCTTATTGATTTTTATGTGGATGCTGTTGGGTGGTGATGGCGGTCTTCTTGGTGTGTGTGTGTGTGTGTGTGTGTGTGTGTTTCGTGTTCCTTGTCCACAACATCCCATCATTGTGTCTCAACATAGCATCATCAGCACTAACCTTTTTACAACTCTTCTGTGGATTTGGCTCATATCAGTAATGGTGAGCCCGGGTTTATTGCCAAGCAGCCTCAGTGCAAGCTGGGATAGGTCGTCTAGGGAGAGACACTGACTGAGTTCTTTGTGTGCTGAGAATGAGAGTGTTCTCCAGAAATGCCTGCTACAGTATGGGCTTCAGGCCTGCTGTCCTCAAAGGACTGGGAGGGGAGGGAATGGGGGAGCAGGGAGAGAGGAAACTGAAAGAGGTGGAAAGGAAGAGAATGAAAGATAGAGCGGCAGCAAAGGAAGAGAATGAAAGATAGAGCGGCAGCAAAGGAAGAGAATGAAAGATAGAGCGGCAGCAAAGGAAGAGAATGAAAGATAGAGCGGCAGCAAAGGAAGAGAATGAAAGATAGAGCGGCAGCAAAGGAAGAGAATGAAAGAGAGCGGCAGCAAAGGAAGAGAATGAAAGATAGAGCGGCAGCAAAGGAAGAGAATGAAAGATAGAGCGGCAGCAAAGGAAGAGAATGAAAGATAGAGCGGCAGCAAAGGAAGAGAATGAAAGATAGAGCGGCAGCAAAGGAAGAGAATGAAAGAGAGCGGCAGCAAAGGAAGAGAATGAAAGATAGAGCGGCAGCAAAGGAAGAGAATGAAAGATAGAGCGGCAGCAAAGGAAGAACTGGTAAGAGCTTCTTCCAAATGCTCAACAGACGGAACACAAGCTGTTGAAAGGCTGGTTAAATACTAAACACAGCTTCAACTATAAGAAAACAGATAAATAATTCTCAACCTAAAGAGCACTATTGGCTTAAGTTAACACACAGCAAGTTTCAATAACAAACTATTTCCTTCTCAGTTGTTCATGAGTGGACTCTGGGTTAGAATGCACCTGGGCTTCCCCGCTGTAGGAGTGAGTGTGTGCTGTGTGTGTGTATTATTATAATCAATTAGAATCACATGGAGCTGATTTGCTGGTGTTTTTACATTATTTTATGCCATTTTGTTTTTGCTCAGAAAACTTTGGGGCTAAATAAAAATCACCCATGGACCGCCAGTTAGGGAACCCTGCTCGAAAAATGCCAGTACTAGGAGTGATCGGTGGGTGGACGCAGGTCTGGTTAGTAGGTAGGTAGGGATTAGCCTGGCTTTGGGAGAGCGGAGGCAGAATTACAGAGACGTTAAAGGGACTATCAATTTAGCATTTTCATCTGGATGGATGGAAGTCCACCAAATAAAAAGCAATGGCCCGGAGTGCCCTGACGATGTAATCAAGCAAATGTTAAGAGGATAGGTTGTTTATTAAAAAAGGTCCAACGCAGCACTTTTTTATCTCAATTTCAAATCATTTTTGAAATTAAAGTACCTTGCTGTGATTCTTATTTTGGACCATTTTAATGAAAATAAACAAAAATAGCTTATTTAAGAAGCTATATCTCAAGCCAGAAATTTTGAGTGAAAACTAGCCGTTATTGGCAGAGGGGTTCGGAACTATTTCTTATTGGTCTATTGGCTACAGCCTGGTGATGGCACTAGGCAGGCCAAAACTCTATCGCACCAAATCAGGATGAAACTTCAGGCAGTCTTTTCAAACAGCTCATACACAAAAAAGGTATTATTAACTTTCTCAATTTCACAGTAGTATTTCAACCTCAGTGTGGAAATGTATATAAAGACATAGGAAAATCATGTTTGACAGCACTGGGCCTAGAGGACAGAAAGACAGGAGAGGAAATGTTAACTCCCACACTAAGGGTATTTGACAAACAGCCCGACTGATCTCAACGCTGTGCGTTACAGGGAAGACATCCTCCTCCCCTCATGCGGTACCCTTCCTGCAGGCTCATCCTGACATGACCTCCAGCATGACAATGCCACCAGCCATACTGCTTGTTCTGTGCGTGATTTCCTGCAAGACAGGCATGCAAGTGTTCTACCATGGCCAGCGAAGTGCCCGGGTCTCAATCCCATTGAGCATGTCTGGGACCTGTTGGATCGGGGATGGAGGGCTAGGGCCATCCCCCCCAGAAATGTCCAGGAACTTGCAGGTGCCTTGGTGGAAGAGCGGGGTAACATCTCACAGCAATAACTGGCAAATCTGGTGCAGTCCATGAGGAGATGTACTGCAGTACTTAATGCAGCTGGTGGCCACACCAGATACTGACTGTTACTTTTGATTATGACCCACCTTGTTCAGGGACATATTACTCCACTTCTGTTAGTCACATGTCAGTGGAACTTGTTCAGTTTATGTCTCAGTTGTTTAATGTTATGTTCATACAAATATTTACACATGTCAAGTTTGCTGAAAATAAACACAGTTGACAGGGAGATGACGTTTCTTTTTTTGCTGAGTTTAGTTAAATGCATCAGGAAGCACATCCTCCCTCAGGTCTTATGTTCTTTACTTCAATATCCCCCTCCCCCTGTCTGAATTCCCAGGTTACAGGCATAGCTGAGGATGTCGTTACCTTCTGGATGGCTTCATAGACGGCCCGGAACGCTGGCTGCTTGTCGTCATGGTAAACACCTCGATTTCCGTGGAGAATGAAGACGCCCTCTTGTTCGGCCTCGAGACAGTTGCTGCCGTAGATACAGTGGTCTGGACGGTAGTTCCATTGGCACGGGAACACATACAGGCTCTCTGCACAAGGGAATACAGGAGGGAGAGAGGTAGCTGAGGGTTTCTGTTACACCATTGCGTGAGTTGTATACTTACAGGAAAACAGTTATTCCTCTAGAGGAAGAAGAATAGATCGTTTCAACAATAAAGCAATGTGTCTGTCTGGGTCATGTTCACTTGAATTAAACAAAATAAAAAGATCAGAAACATGGAAGTACTAGCTGCACCCGTCCAATAAGAAATGCACATTTTTGTTTTGGTTGCACAATGGTATGAGGCGGTGGGACCTAATGAAGGTGAGTTTCACCTGGGTTATGATGGAATATGATGTTGAGCAGGTCCTGGTCTCCCCAGGTGATGTTGAGTTTATATTTCTGGAGAAGTGGCATCAGCAGCTCCACCCATTTGAGGGGGACTGACGTCATGTCATTCTGTCATAACAAGTCATAGTAAAGAAAGAACCAAAAATATGTTAAATGACAGTGTGAACCACATTCATTCTGGGTAATGTGACACAATATAAATGGCAAACTAAAAAAACAGCCAAACTCCTCACTGACACCAAACAATGAATAAATTATTTCATCCTTTCTGTGTCTGAGGCATGGCAATATGTTTATAACAGTACACCAGCGTTTCCCAAACTTGGTCCTGAGGACGCCAAGTGATTTTGGTTCTTGCCTTAACCCTACACAGCTCATTCAAAGCTTGATGATTAGCTGATAGGGGTCCCAAAGACCGAGTTGAGTTTGGGAAACCCTACAGTACACAGTTGGTGAGCCACAGCTGGTGAGCTACGCAGAAGAATGGCAACAGTGACCTCCTCTGGTCAATAATGGGGGTGCAGAAGACTTACAGAAAATGCCTTAGCCAACATTACAAATTGAAGAACACAACTACGATCATTTACAAATGACAGTACCAGTCAAAAGTTTAGACACACCTACTCATTCAAGAGTTTATTTGTACTATTTTATACATTGTAGAATAATAGCTAAGACATCAAAACTATGAAGTAACACATGGAATCAGGTAGTAACCAAAAAAGTGTTTTATACATTTTTGATTCTTCAAAGTAGCCACCCTCTGCCTTGATGACAGCTTTGCACACTCCTGGGATTCTCTCAACCAGCTTCACCTTGAATCAGTCTTGACGGAGTTCCCACATATGTTGAGCACTTGTAGGCTGCTTTTCCTCTGTGGTCCAACTCATCCCAAACCATCTCATTTAGGTTGAGGTCGGGTGACGCTCCTTCTTGGTCAAATAGCCCTTACACAGCCTGGAGGTGTGTTGGGTCATTGTCCTGTTGAAAAACAAATGATCGTCCCACTAAGCACAACCCAGATGGGATGGCGTGTCACTGCAGAACGCTGTGGTAGCCATGCTGGTTAAGTGTGGCTTGAATTCTAAATAAAAGCACTGACAGTGTCACCAGCAAAGTACCCCCACACCATCACGCCTCCTTTTACGGTGGGAACCACACATCCGTTCACCTACTATGTGACACAGCGGTTGGAACCAAAAATCTCAAATTTGGACTCAGACCATCCACTGGTCTAAAAGCCCATTGCTCGTGTTTCTTGGCCCAAGCCGGCTTGGGCCCCATCTCTTTTCCTTATTGGTGTCCTTTAGTCGTGGTTTCTTTACAGCAATTCGACCATGAAGACCTGATTCACACAGTCTCCTCTGAACAGTTGATGTTGAGATGTGTCTGTTACTTGAACTCCGTGAAGCATTTATTTTGTCTGCAATTTCTGAGGCTGGTAACTCTAATGAACTTATCCTCTGCAGCAGAGGTAATTCTGGGTCTTCCTTTCCTGTGGCGGTCCTCATAAGAGCCAGTTTCATCATAAGGCTTGATGGTTTTTGCGACAGCACTTTTTTTGTTGTTGAAATTTTCCGTAATTGACTGACCTTCACGTCTTAAAGTAATGATGGATTGTCATTTCTCTCTGCTTATTTGAGCTGTTCTTGCCATAATATGGATTTTTTTTTTTTTTAACCAAATACGGCTATCTTCTGTATACCACGCCTACCTTGTCACAACACAACTGATTGGCTCAAACGCATTAAGGAGGAAAATCCACAAAAACTTTTTAAAAGGCACACCTGTTAATTGAAATGCATTCCAGGTGACTACCTCATGAAGCTGGTTGAGAGAATGCCAAGAGTGTGCAAAGCTGTCATCAAGGCAAAGGGTGGCTACTTTGAAGAATCTGATTTGTTAAACACTTTTTTGGTTACTACATGATTCCATGTGTTATTTAATGGTTTTGATGTATTCACTATTATTCTACAATGTAGAAATAGTAAAAATAAATAAATGTCTTGAATGAGTAGGTGTGTCCAAACTTTTGACTGCTACTGTACCTTCAACAGTTTGGCCTTTCTAGACATAAAATGCTTTAACAGAACATACAAAAAAATAAGCTGAGAAAGTTCAAGAGATCCTGACAACCTCTTCTCAAGCAAAAACACCTACACACAAAGACACTCATTCTCACTGACACAATCACCTTGAAGTATTTCTTCTCAAGCAAAAACACCTACACACAAAGACACAATCACCTTGAAGTATTTCTCTCTTATCCGGGTCATGTTCATGAGCATGACGCCAGAGTTGACCCCGGTCTTTCCATAGTAAGGGTGACGTGCGAAGCGGTTGTACCAGGCAATGCGTGGCTCCTCATGCTCAGGGGCCATGGCTGCCAGGTGGGTGGAGTTGAAGAGGGAGAGCAGGGACCAGATCTCCTCTACAGGCTGAAGGAACAAGATATCGGTGTCCACGTACAGCAGAGAGTCTACGTCTTTTAGGATCAACTGGAGAGCAGGCAAAAAAAAGGTTAGAATGCCCAAGAACATAATCAAACATTACACACATTACTCTGACAGCACGCCATTTTCCTGATTCCCTGACCCAGATTTCAAATGGAGAATCTTCAATGAAAGTTGTTGAGGTCCAGGAATGGGCTTAATCTGGGTCCAATATCTCATGAACAAACGTGTATTGTTCTCAGCAAGGGGGGCACTGAACAGTTTAATTGAGTTTTATTATGGCCAGTCTCATCAAACCCTGAGGACTCACCGGAAGGAAGAGCCTTTGAGAAGCACAGGGTTTGAAGAGTTTCTTCCACTCCTTGGCGTTCTCACTGGGGAAGGTGATGGGGTACGTGGTGTAGTTAAACCTGGTCTGGAAGACACTGGGCCACAAGTCCAGCTGAGGGAAAATACGCAGGGAACAGACACAAGTGAACAGGTTCGCTTTGACAGAGACAACCACACACCGGCACAGGTACAGACATCTAGTTCAACAGCTTCCCTCTTCTTCTTCTTCTTGTTCCATCCTCTTAACTGCTAGGGCCATATCACTTAGTACCAAAATTCATCCTGCCACTAATTCCTGTTCTCCATACTTACAGACTCTCCAAAGCTGCCATGCAGATGGTCCTCTGCGAAAATGTGAAAGTGTAGCGGTTTGGCGCTGAAGAGGAGCGCAGACTTTAACATGGTGAGAGTCTCCTCTAGTCTGGGACCACAGGCCACTACAGCCAGATGGAGCCGCTCATCTCTAGTGGCCTCCTGGACGCTGGCGGAGGCTGGCTTCTCCCTGAGATAGTAAGAGATTTTTAAAAAAGGGAGGAGGGCAGCATCTTAGGGCACTTTAGAAGAAGGGCACCACTTGCACAGTCCCCGTCATGGATTTAAAAGCATTGGATTGTGGGAAGTATTGGATGGTGGGAATTCACAACATATTAATCTTTTGAGCTCTATGAACTTTATCCAACATGTTACTGGGCCCACCCATACTCTGGACCTGGTTATTACCAAGGGGTTTTCTACTGGGCCCACCCACAATCACACCCATACTCTGGACCTGGTTATTACCAAGGGGTTTTCTACTGGGCCCACCCACAATCACACCCATACTCTGGACCTGGTTATTACCAATGGGCTTTCTATTGACATATCCTCTAATGTTGAAGTTGCTTTATCTGATCACCACTGTGGAGTTTTTTACTACCTTCTTGCCTATTGCACAGGGTAATACTGAACGCATTATTAAGAAACACTATCTTACCTCTGATGTTGCTACAGATTTTATTGAACTGTATGAACAATACTCCACCTATTCTGCTGATTTAGTTGATAACTTTAATAGCTAATTAAAGGGCAACCATTGATGCCATAGCTCCAGTAAAGCTGAAAAGGGCCTCATCCAAATGGAGTGAGGAAACTCCCTTGGATGAGTGAGGAAACTATAATCAATTAAAAAAGAGAAATTGCAGAAAGGCAGAGCGGAACTTGAGAAAATCAAAGAAAGTTGCAGGTCCTTTATGATATTTCATGGCAATAAGACATGCCAGGCGAGCTCATTTTTCTAACTCGATCACTATAAAAAAAAATCAGAATAATTTGAGAGTGCTCCTCGACCATTGACTGCCTGATAGTTTTGCCAGGGTACAAATTTATGTGGACTTCCCTCATCTAAATGTGATGAGTTTGCAGCATATTTCAGAGATAAGATAACCAACATTAGGCTGGGTATCATTCAAGCAAGACCTGATGAGAAGAATGATGATATGTGCCCTAGACTACCACAAAGGCACTATGGATTTATTTTCCCTAGTTGACATGTTCAGGAAAGTGAGATCACAACTTAAGCTGTGTACCTGCCTTCTCGATCCTATGCCCACCACCTTCATCAAAACTGTTTTTAATTGTATATCTGAAGAAGTGCAAGCTATTATTAAAATCACTCATTGTTCACAGGCACTTTCTCCTTTCTCCACTGCACTAAAAACTGCTATGGTGAAACCCCCTCTGAACCAAAGTAATCTAGATTTTTTTGGGGCAACCCCCACCTTTCATTCTTAAGCTAAATTCCGGAGAAATCGGCATTCAAAACAAAATATTTGTTTAAGTGGCAACATTTAAAAAAATTAACATTTCAAATCTGCTTTTTGTCCACACCACAGCACATAGACAGCCTTAGTTAAAGTTGCATTCGACACCGTTAACCATGATGTCCTTCTGGACAGGAGGGTTGGCCTCTCCGGTCCAGTTCTACACGAGTTCAGGACGCATTTAACCGGTCGAGAGTTTGTCAAACTTTGGTGAACATAACTTAGAGAGAGAAACTACATATTACATGTGGCGTTCCACATTGTTCGATTTTGGGTCCGGTACAGTTCAGATTATATATGTAACCTCTTGGCAGCGTTATCAGGAAGCACTGCATTGATTTTCACGGCTATGCAGACGATACACAACTTTACATTTCTGTGTGACCGGAGGATTTTTAGCTCCACGGATAAATGAGACTGTATTGGGGATTTAAATACTTGGGATGGCTCACAACTTCCTCCAGCTAAATCAAGACAAGACCGAGGTACTTGTTGTTCGAGCCAAAGCAATGAGAGAGAATCTAGCAGCAAATTTTAATTCACAGGCCATAAAAAAAGAGAAAACAGCAGGCAAAACACCTAGGTGTTGTTTTAGATTCTGAACAAAATCTTGAATCACACTTCAGGAATGTGACCAAAATAGCTTTTTAACCGCCTGAGGAACTTTGCCAAGGTGCGGCCGTTTCTCTCTCGGGCTAATCCAGAGACTCATCCGTGCGTTTATTACAAACAGGCTTGACTGCTGTAATGCTCTGCTGTCTGTTCTACCCAGGAAAGCTGTTGGTCAACTGAAAAAAAACATACAGAATGCTGCAGCACGGGTACTGACCGAGACCAGAGCACACATTACACCGCTTTTAAGGTCTCTGCATTGGCTGCCTGTGAGTTTTTGAATACATTTTTTTTTTAAAGAGTCTTCTATTGGTTTTTAAAATCAATCCAGGATTGTGTACCCCAATACATGTCAGACATGCTTTTAAGTTATGCACCCAGTGGGTGCCTCAGGTCCTCTGGCACTGGTATTTTAGCCAAAGCCTAGGACCAAGAGGCATGGAGAGGCAGCCTTTAGGTATTATGCACCCAGCCTCTGGAATAACCTGCCAGAGAACCCGAGGGAGGCTGAAACGGTAGACATAATTAAAACGGATCTTCAAACACATTTTTAGCTTTGATTTTCCTGATTTTTAGTTCTCTTTTGTTTGTTTATCTTATGTTTGTTGTGTAGTAAATATTTCAGCTTTTATTTTATCTGTAAAGCATATTGCGTTGCATTCCATGTCAAAAACGTGCTGTAAAAATAAAGCTTGATTTGATATGCTATCTTGCAAACTACTAACGGTCACTGTTTGTCACCCCGTTGACCATAGGAGTTGGCATACTGAGACCAGGATCCGGTTTCCCAATAGCATCGTTCATCGTTAGAACCTTTGTAGGTACATTGTTTAATCTAAACAACTCTTGAAGCAATTATCAGCAGACAAAAAATAAAATCACTAAAAACAGAGATTACCCAAGAATAAATATTCGATATTGTTAAAATATTTGCACGGAAAAAAGTACCAGGAATGAGCGGCTTTCCCATAGAATTCAATTCAAGAGCAAGTTTCAGTTTAATACAATATGCAAAATATATATATATATATATATCTCAAAAATGGCTGTTGATGCCGAAAAGGCTTGACCATCTTGAATGTCCTTTTCTACTAAAGACTTTGGAAGCTTTCAACTTTCCAGATGAAATAACACATTTTCTAAAAATATTGTATAAATTTTCCTAAATCTAAAATGTACACAAACAATATCTGATTAAATTGCTTTACAAAGAGGCACAAGACTGTGATGTCCCCTCACCCCCTCCTGTTTGCACTGGCAATTCTACCGCATGCAGAAAGAACTAGACAGGACCCAAAACATAACAGGTATCAGTATTGGTAAAACATGAATATAAACTTAACCGTTTTGCAGATGATCTCCAGATATACCTGACCAATATTGAAAACTCAATGCCCCCCTTGCTAAAAATTATTTTCAGAATACTCAAAAATCTCAGGATATAAAAATTAACGCAGGGGGGGGGGGAATCCTTTAAGTGGACCACAACAAATATTTAATTCTTAGGATGATTAATATGTGACAAACAAATATATAAAGACTATATTTTTATATAAAGACGACTATATTCAAAAAAGAAATGTCCCTTTTTCAGGACCCTGTCTTTCAAAGATAACTTGTAAAAGCCAAATAACTTCACAGATCTTCATTGTAAAGGGTTTAAACACTGTTTCCCATGCGGTTCAATGAACCATAAACAATTAATGAACATGCACCTGTGGAACGGTCATTAAGACACTAACAGCTTACAGACGGTAGGCAATTAAGGTCACAGTTATGAAAACTTAGGACACTAAAGAGGCCTTTCTACTGACTTTAAAAAACATCAAAAGAAAGATGCCCAGGGTCCCTGCTCATCTGCGTGAACGCACCTTAGGCACGCTGCAACAAGGCATGAGGACTGCAGATGTGGCCAGGGCAATAAATTGCAATGTCCATACTGTGAGACACCTAAGACAGCGCTATAGGGAGACAGAACAGACAACTGATCGTCCTCGCAGTGGCAGACCACATGTAACAACACCTGCATAGGATTGGTACATCTGAACATCACCTGCGGGACAGGTACAGGATGGCAACGACAACTGCCCGAGTTACACCAGGGACACACAATCCCTCCATCAGTGCTCAGACTTTCCGCAATAGGCTGGACTGAGGGCTTGTAGGCCTGTTGTAAGGCAGGTCCTCACCAGACATCACCTGACAAGTCACAGTTTTGTCTCACCAGGGGTGATGGTCGGATTCATGCTTATCGTTGAAGGAATGAGCGTTACACCGAGGCCTGTACTCTGGAGCGGGATCAATTTGGAGGTGGAGGGTCCGTCATGGTCTGGGGCGGTGTGTCACAGCATCATCGGACTGAGCTTGTTGTCATTCTCAACGCTGTGCGTTACAGGGAAGACATCCTCCTCCCTCATGTGGTACCCTTCCTGCAGGCTCATCCTGACATGACCCTCCAGCATGACAATGCCACCAGCCATACTGCTCGTTCTGTGCGTGATTTCCTGCAAGACAGGAATGTCAGTGTTCTGCCATGGCCAGCGAAGAGCCCAGATCTCAATCCCATTGAGCACGTCTGGGACCTGTTGGATCGGAGGGTGAGGGCTATGGCCATTCCCCCCAGAAATGTCCAGGAACTTGCAGGTGCCTTGGTGGAAGAGTGGGGTAACATCTCACAGCAAGAACTGACAAATCTGGTGCAGTCCATGAGGAGGAGATGCACTGCAGTACTTAATGCAGCTGGTGGCCACAACAGATACTGACTGTTACTTTTGATTTGGACCCCCCTTGTTCAGGGACACATTATTCCATTTCTGTTAGTCACCTGTCTGTGGAACTTGTTCAGTTTATGTCTCAGTTGTTGAATCTTACGTTCATACAAATATTTACACATGTTAAGTTTGTTGAAAATAAACGCAGTTGACAGTGAGAGGACGTTTCTTTTTTTGCTGCATTCATTACTCAATGATATGAAAGCAGATCTAATTGAATCATCTTCCCATAAATCGTACAGGTAGAACAAACCTCTTTAGAATGGCATGACTGCCAAATCCAATACCAATTACCCCACCGAAGACATTCTTTAAATAAAAATAAATAAAAAAGTATACTCGGTCATAACAGACATAAAAAAATGCTGCACATATTCCCGAAGTCTGAAGTGGTTGCTACACTTGACACTTACAATGCGACTTCTGCTATCAGAATATGAAGATCATATTGAAAACGCGGGTCTAGACACACAAAAAAAATCGCTTCGTGAACTGATTGTATTTAGATCAGGAAGACCAGGTTTCTCCTGTCTGGACGCAAATCAGGCTACCTACCGAAAGCGCACAGTGGGTGACGTGGGAGGAAAGTGTTTGCTGGCCTCATAAATGCTAACCAGTTAGCTAATGCTAACCCAGTTACAATCCCTTTAGCATCGCTTGCTAGCTAGCTAGCTAGCTAGCTAGCTACAGAGGTTAGCTGGCTAGTTTGCCACAGTAGTTACCATCAGTGGTTGTGTTATCATATCTTGCCTATTACACCATTTGTTGAATGCATTCTAGGCATTTGAATATGGCGCGAGGAAAAGGGAATCCGGACAAGGTAGACACATTTAAATGTAGGTGTCGATGCAAGACGCGCTCAGAATTCAATTATCAGACCTCTATGATCAGAATACTAAAGCTGCATGAACTGTCAAGTCTAGACACGGCCTGAAGGTGATTTTAACCTTCCAGACTTGGAATTGTAGCAACTCGCTACCCAGGGCTTTTATTTGCGACACACAATGCATTCGGAAAGTATTCAGACCCCTTACAGCCTTATTCTAAAATGGATTTAAAAAATAAAATCTTCAATTTACACACAATAACCCATAATGACAAAGCGAAAAACACAACAGAAATACCTTTATTTACATAAGTTTTCAGACCCTTTGCTATGACTCTAATGAGACTCGAAACTGAGCTCAGGTGCATCCTGTTTCCATTGATCATCCTTGAGATGTTTCTACAACTTGATTGGAGAACACCTGTGACAATTTCAATTAACTAGCCAGCTAGATTGAAGAAATAGAAGAGCTAGAAGAAAGCTAGAAATCGTTTTTAAGAATTCCTCAAGCATTTAAATGGCTAGACAAAAATGGCTAATGTAGCCATCCAGCCAGGATAACGTTGCTAACGTAGCCATCTAGCCAGGATAACGTTGCTAACTAGCTAACCATGAGCTAGCTAGCTAACAGGCATTTTCCGTTTTTAAAAAAACTTGCTCAAGACAGTAAACAGAATTGTCCATTTAAACAACTTTAGCCAATTTACTAATTACATTTTTTCTAACATTAGATAGTTCATCCAGAGATTCTTACCTTTGCCTCGATTTGTCAGTCTCGTCCAGATCATCATAGCCCTGGTGAGTGATGTGAAGCTTGAGACAGGCATTTGTAGTTCTGTATGATAGCCACATTAGCATTTCAATTTCGGGGGTTAAATACAGGCAAATATATTTATTTTTAAAAAGTCACATTGTCAGAGAGATTTACACGGTTTTCAAAACGAACGAGAAACAACCCTTATTTTGAAGTGTTTCTAAAAATCCACAATGGATCAAATGAATGGTGGAAAAAATGATTGGAACCATGTCTGTGTTTGACCGCTAGGGTTTAATGGGTATTATGACTCCTACTGTGGTAGACTACACTACAAAGCCAGGTTTCCCGATGGAAAAATGGAATGGATGGAATTTACAAATGTTTAAATGATGCATCGTAAAAACAACGGGCCGAAAATGACACACCCGTTTCCCAAAACACCATGCTGTGCACTCGATACAAAGTTACATTTAACTGTGTCGTTACAGGAGCTGTCACTTTGAAAATTACTCCAGAATTTAGCCTATTATGTATTCATGTTTTTGTGTTATGTTTGCCGTGTATTCTGTTTTCTCCTGATCTTTTGTATGCAATGTTTGACTTTAGTAAATTATGTATTTCTTGAGTGTGTGCAAACTGGGAGCAAGCATGAATAAAGCCAAATTCAAATCGCTCGTTCCCTCGTTGCTATAGAAAATATCAAAGTGACCTAAAAAATAAGATGACAATGGTTTTCGCAATTTCTGAACAAATCATTGTAGTCTAACGGCAGGCAGGAATTGGGCTTCAAGTAGGCCTACAGATATTAAAACATTAAGTGCCAAGTCAAGCGACATTGGCATAGACCTAACATGGTAACCTTTAGGTTATTGGTTAGGCTACAGTGTAATTTGTGAGCTTTTTGATGGTTGTAGCCTATAGGCCTAATGGATATAAATATTGACGCAGCTCAGATGTAGTCTAATTACAGGCTGAAAATGGCCAGAAACAAAGAACTTTCTTTGAATTCATTAGTCTATTCTTGTTCTGAGAAATGAAGGCTATTCCATGCGAAAAATTGCCAAGAAAATGAAGATCTCATACAACGCTGCGTACTACTCCCTTCACAGAAGAGTGCAAACTAGCCCTAACCAAAATAGAAAGAGTAGGGTGCACAACTGAGCAAGAGGACAAGTACATTAGTGTCACGTTTGAGAAACAGACGCCTCATAAGTCCTCAACTGGCAGATACGTTAAATAGTACCCGCAAAAGACCAGTCTCAACATCAACAGTGAAGAAGCGACTCCGGGATGCTGGCCTTCTTGGTAGAGTTCCATTTTAATATTTTTTGGGGGGCCAGTCTGAGATATGGCTTTTTCTTTGCAAGTCTGCCTAGAAGGCCAGCATCCCAGAGTCGCCTCTTCACTGTTGACGTTGAGACTGGTGTTTTGCGGGTACTATTTAATGAAGCTGCCAGTTGAGGACTTGTAAGGTGTCTGTTTCTCAAACGTGACACTAATGTACTTGTCCTCTTGTTCAGTTGTGCACCGGGGTCTCCCACTCCTCTTTTCTAACGATGCATTTGCCTTCAGATGCTTTTGGGAAACCGTGTCCAGGTTGCAGTGATGTGTATTCATGGACGCCAAGGGAAGCCAGGCTTCCCCAAAACATTTACCAAGAAAAAACAGAAAAATATATAATTCATCTTTCAACAGTGTTTCATAATTTTCCTTTAATTCGCAAGAGGATGAATGTATATCACCGGAGAAAGCATCAGAGCGAGCGAAACCGTGCCCCTCTGTCTCTGTTTGTGTAGCCCATCTATCTGATGCTGTCTGGTCAAAAAGAGTAGGACATTGTTGCAGCATGTAGAATTAAATGCAAGGGAAGCCAGCGAGCATTTGGCCTCCCTTGATACATTTTTTAAAAAGTATAAAATAGTCAATCAGCGTTGAGCTAAACTGTGTAATGGTGTCGAGGGAAGACAGTTTGGATTTGGCATCACACCAATCCCACCGAGAGCAAAATGTTATTTACAGAAAACTTGAATTGTTGCATCTCGTTGTGTTGTTGCTAGCTAAAATAGGCCCTTTCCTAAACTAGCTGGCTCATTGTTGCCCATGAAAGGAAGTTAGACTACCTGGATAAAATTCTTGCTCGCTAGCCTATGACAAAAACTAAAAGCGTACTGTATGTTGAACTCATAGACCGTTTAGTCAACATGAAAGAGGAAGGCATTGGCGTTTCTCATGATTCCCACAAGCAACTACAGCCCCTCAGGAGTTTTGAAGCCCCCACCAAAGTTTCCCATCCCTGCTCTACAAGTAGGGTGAGTCAAAATGTTGATCTACTTGCACAAACACACACAGACAAATCAGAACCATAGACAGCCAAATCATATTTAGCTTACATTGATTGGACTACATTCTTTTTGGTATCTTTTAGTTTTAGACTAAGCATCTGTGATTTGATGGTGTTGAAACGGTGCAGCTCCTGTTCTTTGCGATTTGCAGTTACTCTTCGTGTTTCTAACTCAACAGTTGTTTGGTAGTATTTTTTTTAAATGCCTTCCTAACCATCTTAAATAAACATGCCCCATTCAAGAAATTTAGAACCAGGAACAGATATAGCCCTTGGTTCTCCCCAGACCTGACTGCCCTTAACCAACACAAAAACATCCTATGGCGTTCTGCATTAGCATCGAACAGCCCCCGTGATATGCAGCTGTTCAGGGAAGCTAGAAACCATTATACACAGGCAGTTAGAAAAGCCAAGGCTAGCTTTTTCAAGCAGAAATTTGCTTCCTGCAACACTAACTCAAAAAAGTTCTGGGACACTGTAAAGTCCATGGAGAATAAGAACACCTACTCGCAGCTGCCCACTACACTGAAGATAGGAAACACTGTCACCACTGATAAATCCACCATAATTGAGAATTTCAATAAGCATTTTTCTACGGCTGGCCATGCTTTCCACCTGGCTACTCCTACCCCGGTCAACAGCACTGCACCCCCCCACAGCAACTCACCCAAGCCTTCCCCATTTCTCCTTCTCCCAAATCCGTTCAGCTGATGTTCTGAAAGAGCTGCAAAATCTGGACCCCTACAAATCAGCCGGGCTAGACAATCTGGGCCCTTTCTTTCTAAAAATTATCTGCTGAAATTGTTGCCACCCTTATTACTAGCCTGTTCAACCTCTCTTTCGTGTCGTCTGAGATTCCCAAAGATTGGAATGTAGCTGCGGTCATCCCCCTCTTCAAAGGGGGGGACACTCTTGACACAAACTGCTGCAGACCTATATCTATCCTACCATGCCTTTCTAAGGTCTTCGAAAGCCAAGTCAACAAACAGATTACCGACCATTTCGAATCTCACCATACCTTCTCTGCTATGCAATCTGGTTTCAGAGCTGGTCATGGGTGCACCTCAGCCACGCTCAAGGTCCTAAACGATATCTTAACCGCCATCGATAAGAAACATTACTGTGCAGCCGTATTCATTGATCTGGCCAAGGCTTTCGACTCTGTCAATCACCACATCCTCATCGGCAGACTCGACAGCCTTGGTTTCTCAAATGATTGCCTCGCCTGGTTCACCAACTACTTCTCTGATAGAGTTCAGTGTGTCAAATCGGAGGGTCTGCTGTCCAGACCTCTGGCAGTCTCTATGGGGGTGCCACAGGGTTCAATTCTTGGACCGACTCTCTTCTCTGTATACATCAATGAGGTCGCTCTTGCTGCTGGTGAGTCTCTGATCCACCTCTACGCAGACGACACCATTCTGTATACTTCTGGCCCTTCTTTGGACACTGTGTTAACAACCCTCCAGGCAAGCTTCAATGCCATACAACTCTCCTTCCGTGGCCTCCAATTGCTCTTAAATACAAGTAAAGCTAAATGCATGCTCTTCAACCGATCGCTACCTGCACCAGCCCGCCTGTCCAACATCACTACTCTGGACGGCTCTGACTTAGCATACGTGGACAACTACAAATACTTAGGTGTCTGGTTAGACTGTAAACTCTCCTTCCAGACCCATATCAAACATCTCCAATCCAAAGTTAAATCTAGAATTGGCTTCCTATTTCGCAACAAAGCATCCTTCACTCATGCTGCCAAACATACCCTTGTAAAACTGACCAGCCTACCAATCCTCGACTTTGGCGATGTCATTTACAAAATAGCCTCCAATACCCTACTCAACAAATTGGATGCAGTCTATCACAGTGCAATCCGTTTTGTCACCAAAGCCCCATATACTACCCACCATTGCGACCTATACGCTCTCGTTGGCTGGCCCTCGCTTCATACTCGTCGCCAAACCCACTGGCTCCATGTCATCTACAAGACCGTGCTAGGTAAAGTCCCCCTTATCTCAGCTCGCTGGTCACCATAGCATCTCCCACCTGTAACACACGCTCCAGCAGGTATATCTCTCTAGTCACCCCCAGAACCAATTCTTTCTTTGGCCGTCTCTCCTTCCAGTTCTCTGCTGCCAATGACTGGAACGAACTACAAAAATCTCTGAAACTGGAAACACTTATCTCCCTCACTAGCTTTAAGCACCAACTGTCAGAGCAGCTCACAGATTACTGCACCTGTACATAGCCCACCTATAATTTAGCCCAAACAACTACCTCTTTCCCTACTGTATTTAATTAATTAATTAAGCTCCTTTGCACCCCATTATTTTTATTTCTACTTTGCACATTCTTCCATTGCAAATCTACCATTCCAGTGTTTTAGTTGCTATATTGTATTTACTTTGCCACCATGGCCTTTTTTTTGCCTTTACCTCCCTTATCTCACCTCATTTGCTCACATCGTATATAGACTTGTTTATACTGTATTATTGACTGTATGTTTGTTTTACTCCATGTGTAACAACTCTGTGTCGTTGTATCTGTCGAACTGCTTTGCTTTATCTTGGCCAGGTCGCAATTGTAAATGAGAACTTGTTCTCAACTTGCCTACCTGGTTAAATAAGGTGAAATAAATAAAAAATAAGTAGTCCAAAAATGTTAACATTAACTTGCTGTACATAACATAACTGTTTGTTACATGCAATATGGTTTGTGGACTTCGCCTGACAATGCCTTACACAAGACAGAACAACAAGTTGAATGCCTTTTGGTTCCATGGTGATTGAATCATGATAGGGGCAGATTAGAGAGCTTGGTTATCGAGCAAGCTGCTTGAGTTTCTCTAATATTTGCAGAAATAGATAACTAGTTAGGGAAGAACCCATCTTCTTGAACTAAGCAGGACATCTAATGATAGGTAACGTTACCTAACAGGGGGAGAAAAAAACTGAAATTGCAATGTGGATAATGGTGAATGAGCAAATTAATGGATTTATAGCAGGCAATGATGATCAACATCCTCCCCATGGCATTATGACGTTGGTTAGTTAACCCACTAGCTCATTGATCTGTGGTTGTACACCGTCATCCTTACGGTACGGGGCAATGTTTTATCTGTAAAATCAACAGATTAGCTGGTTAGCTAACGTTAGCTAGTAATCCTGCTAGCGAAGAGTTGTGGCTAGTATTTTACAAGTGTGGCTAGCTTTAGCGTGTTAGCTAGTTACTTGGCTGACTTTTGTAGCCAACTAACTACCTAGTTGGCTAATCAATTGTTATTTTACCTGGTCCTGTCATGTTCTTGGTGGGCAAAAAGGCTTGGCACTCCTCCACCATTCCTGACTATGTGCCCAGTGCCTTGGGCCCCAAATTGGGGTTGCCTGCCACTGGATTTTTTTGTTCTTCTGTCGGTCCATCCGTCTTCATATTGCGACTCAAAAGACGAGGCTACCGGTAGTTGATTAAAAACATACAGCACCGAAAAGACAGCAAAGACCATGCACAGTAGAAGTGCATGAAGATAACATCGCATTTTGTGAATTTAAAAAAATGCACGTAACCGTGCTACCGTAACATTCTTTCAGATGTGGATTTACATTGACTAACTAGGGTTGTGTTTACGTCAACTTTGAGCTCCACCTTCTGTCAAGAAACCAAAGCACAGGGGTGTATTCATTACGTCTTGCAAATGAAATCGTTTACAGTTTAACCAAACGGAAGAAAACGGGACGAAACGGAGGGATTTACCTGCATTTGTCCAATAGAAACTGTAGTCTTCGTTGTAACACGTTTTCGGTTTGGAGTAAACCGTTTATTGCAAACGTTTTGCAACAGAATCAGCGTGATGAATACACCCCTAATTACTGTTCCAGATATTATTTAATACACACACGGTCAAAAGTATGTGGACACTTGCCCATAGAACATCTCATTCCAAAATCATGGGCATGAATATGGAGTTGGTCCCCCCTTTGCTCCTATAACAGCCTTCACTCTTTTTGGAAGGCTTTACACTAGATGTTGGAACATTGTTGTCAGGATGTTCAGCCACAAGAGCATTAGTGAGGTTGGGCATTGATGTTGGGCGATTCGCTCCAATTCATCCCAAAGTTGTTGCCACGAAGTTGGAAGCATAGAATCGTCTAGCATTAAGATTTCCCTGCACTGGAGCTAAGGGGCCTAGCCCAAACCATGAAAAACAGCCCCAGACCATAATTCCTCCTCCACCAGTCTTTACAGTTGGCACTATGCAGTCGGGCAGGTAGCATTCTCCTGGCATCCGCCAAACCTAGATTTGTCTGTCGGACTGCCAGATGGTGAAGCATGATTCATCACTCCAGAAAAAGTGTTTCTACTGCTCCAGAGTCCCATGGCAGCGAGCTTTACACAACTCCACCCAAAGCTTGGTATTGAGCATGGTGATCTTAGGTTTGTGTGTGGCTGCTCGGACATGGAAACCCATTTCTTGAAGCTTCCGACATACAGTTCTTGTGCTGACTTTGCTTCCAGCGGGACTCAGTAGTGAGTGTTGCAACCCAAGGACAGTCAATTTTTACACACTTCAGCACTCGGCGGGCCCGTTCTGTGAGCATGTGTGGCCTACCTCTTCGTGGTGAGCAGTTGTTGCTCCTAGACATTTCCACTTCACAATAGCAGCACTTAGTTGACCAGGGCAGCTCTAGCAGGGCAGACATTTTACAAAGTGACTAATTGGAAAGGTGGCATCCTATGATGTTGCCACGTTAAAAGTCACCGAGTTCTTCAGTACGGGCCATTTTTACTGCCAATGTTTGTCTATGGAGATTGCATGGCTGTGTGCTCAACTTTATACACCCGTCAGCAAAGGGTGTGGCTGAAATAGCCGAGTCCACTCATTTGAAGGGGTGTCCAAATACACACACAAAAAAAGTATGGCCAAAAGTATGTGTGTATCTGGGTGTCTGGAAAGCACCCATTGGCTTGCAGGACAAGTTGAACTATGATCAAATAGCTTCCTACTAGATACTAGCTAGCTAAATACCTTAGTAATTAGATATGAAGGAAAGATTAGCCTTATAAACATCTGCAATACAATACCACCATGTATACCAGTGTACACATTTATAACATACATGAACTAAAATAAATACCTATTTATTATATATATAGTTTTAAAACATTTTATTTTACCCCCTTTTTCAATCTTGTCTCATCACTGCAATTCCAACAGGCTTGGGAGAGGCATGCGTCGTCTGAAACATTACCCGCCAAACCGCTCTTCTTAATAACCCGGCCACTTAACCCAGAAGCATCAGTGTCAGAGAAAACACTGTTCAACTAACGACAGAAGTCAGCCTGCAGGCACCCAGCCCGCCACAAGGAGTCACTAGAGCGCAATGAGCCAAACAAAGCCCCCCGGGCCATACCGTCCCCTAACCCAGACAACGCTGGGCTAATTCTGTGCCGCCCTTTTGGACTCCCGGTCAAGGCCTGTTGTGACACAGCATGGGATCGAACCCGGGTCTGTAGTGACGCCTCAAGCACTGAGACGCAGTGAATCATAGACCGCTGCGCCACTCAGGAGGCCCATAAAGACCCATTTCTAACAAAATTCCCAAGCGTGTCAATTATCCAGACTCTAGCAGATACAGTACTTGTAAATAGGTTATAAAATGAGGGCTACCCATGAATATCCCAAATAGTCTCCTGTGTGAGGAGCTTAGGCTGCATTTAAGTAGGCAGCCCAATTCAGATGTTTCTTCCACTAATTTTTAATCATACATCTGATCTTTTTCAGAGCTGATCTGATTGGTTAAAAGACCAATTAATGGAAAAAAATATCAGAAATTGGTTACCCGTTTAAACGCAGCCATAAAAGTATATGGTTAAGACCCATCTGCCATCCACTGAGCACAAATGGAAGAAACTCAAGTCTGACTGATGAACCTATCAGTTTAGTTTTATTTCATATTTTCAATATAAACCACTGTTGGATGACAGCATGCTTGACTCTACAAACTGTGGAAGAGAAGCATACTTAACAATATTCTCAATTTTGAATCAAACATTAAATAGTAACGCAATAATTGAGATGCTCATTGATGTACATATGACAACATGGCTGGCTATAACCAGTAACATAAAGCAGTGATATGATTCAGTAACATGTGCAGTAAAATTTTGGCCAAACTGAAATGCTTTATAAAACAATGGGCCTGTTTCCCAGACACAGATTCAGCCGACTGTTGGACTAAGAAGAATGAATGGAGAATCTCCATTGAACAAAGTGATTAGTCAAGGACTACTCTGTATCTGGGAAACTGGTCCAATATCTTCTCATTAATTAATGCACACCATATGCCAGCAGGTGCAATCTGCTGCTAACAAAATTAATCTTTGTCAATCTACAATCAAGAAATGGACCACTCGCTTCACATTTATTCTCTCATAATTAGGGTTGTTGCAAATTTTGGTAACTTTGCCAGAATTCCCAGGTTTTCCAGTTCTCTCAGTTGGAGGAATCCTGAATTTCCTACTTATTCTCTGAGTCGGGGAATCATCCAGGTGATTTCTGGAAAACCTATGGATTTTGGGTAAGTTACCAGAATTTTGCAACCCTACTCATAATGCATATTCATATTCCTCTGTAGCTAAAGCACTCTCTTATTCTGCAATAGTCCACATTGGTAAGAGACAGAAACCAACCAACCACTAAGTGTGTGATGAGGGATGACACGATAACACTGAGGTGTTGTAAGTAAATACCATCAGATCCCGTGGCATCACTCAGCTAGCTGTGCATGCAAGGCAGGGTTCATTCAACACAGTCAAGACCCAGCTTCAGTTCAGTTCACTCAGGCCATGGTCGTTTTCATTAGGGCACACCATAACAAAATGTTTTCAATTTTTGTGCAACAGAAAACAAACATGATCGTTTCTTATTTATTGGATAAGTCCAGGCATTTACCTTCCAGTTTCAGTCAATTTTCTTCTGCTTGCTGCCGACTGAACACGACCCAGATATTGGCTGAAACCAATTCGTTGATGATACACAGCGTCCTCCCAGCACCAGCCTCATAATACATACATTTTATTTTATTATTATTTCTTTTTTTACAATGTGTGCATGTTGAAATGTTGGGTTGGAGTGTGGGGTGATGGATATGGGGGACACATAAGTGTGCATGTAGCGTTGGGTGTAATCTTGCATGCCAGACTTGTATGCAATATTCAGAGACACACTTGTCTGGTTCCACAAGACTATGTTAGGTGAGGGAGGAAATAGGAGAGAGAGGGAGATTAGTGACTCTCGCTGTTAACTGAGGACCCCTCCCCCCGCGGCGAGGACGACCGGGACACCCCCCTTTCAGTGTTGTCAGAACTGGTGTTGCCGCTCTGGCTGTGCTGGTCTGCCGAGGCGGCACTGGAAGGAGTGGAGGCGGGCTTGGTTTTCTCCTTAAAGTCTGTGATTATGACCGTCAGGTCACCCACCGTTACCTCTAGGTGCTGGGCACTGCTCCGGTCCACGTTTTTTAACCTGGGCCTGGGATGGGGACAGAGAAGTATGGATGGATATATAGTAGGTATCGTAAGTGTTCATCCCCTTGGATTTAGTCACATTTTACTGTCTTACAAAGTGGGATTGGAATGTATTTAATGGTAAATTGTCAAAGAACTACGCAAAACTCTCAATATTAAAAACATCTTCCTAATACGTAGTTGCCTGCACGCACCCCACTAGTATTTCAAAATAGTTTCCATGGCAAAAAACGAATACATGAAGCAGACCAATCTTGGCTGGGTCCTTAAAAAACTGCTGTAAAATAGTGTGCTATAGCTTGGAAAATAAATCAAATGTGACTCTGGATGACAACATAATGAGGTTGGTTTCCAACATTAGGGCTGTTTTCTAAAGAAGTTTCGGCCTTAGTAAAATCGGTGATTTGTAATTTGTGCAGAGGTGCTAAGTACTCTAACACAGAACCCAAACCGGCTGCGCGAGTGCACCATCGTAAGCTATCGTGCATAAATGTATTTTGTCCCCCTACACCAAAGGCGATCACCACACGCAGGTTAAAATATCAAAACTCTGAACCAATTACATTAATTTGGGGACAGGTCGAAGAGCATTAAACATGTATGGTATTTTAGCTAGTTAGCTTGCACTTGCTAGCTAATTTGTCCTGGGATATAAACATTGAGTTGTTATTTTACCTAAAATGCACAAGGTCCTCTACTCCGACAATTAATCCACAAATAAAACGGCCAACCGAATCATTTCTAGTCATCTCTCCTCCTTCCAGGTTCTCTCATCTTTGAACTTATATGGTGATCGGCATCTAAACTTTCATAGTATTACCACGACGACCGGCAAAACAGTTCGTCTTTCAATCACCCACATGGGTATAACCAATGAGGAGATGGCACGTGGGTACCTGCTTCTATAAACCAATGAGAGATGGGAGAGGCAGGACTTGAAGCGCAATCTGCGTCAGAAATAGGAGTTCCATTTTAGCCCTTGGCATCGTAGACGCTCGTTGGCTCAATAATTGAATAACATGGATTTCTACATGTATTTTGCGGCGCACGCGACGTGTCCAGTCTGGTCAGCATGTGAGCCCTAAATCTAAGACATTTTCACAATATTTATGCTCTGCCAAGGTGTTGGTGATCATAGCTAGACAGCAATTTTTAAGTCTTGACATTACAGCAGATTTAAGTCAAAACAGTCTGAGCAGTGTCCTTCCTGTCCTGTCCTATAGCTCAGTTCAATTGCATCTTTGATTTGTCTGGGTGGTTTAATACATCATCCACACTTAAAGAGATATTCAGTGTCTGATTTGTTATTGTTACCCATCTACCAATCACTGCCCTTCATTGAGGCTTTTGAATAGCTCCCTGGTATTTTAGTTTAATCTTTGCTTGAAATGCAATGAGGGACCTTAGCTGTACACTACCGTTCAAAAGTTTAAGGTCACTTAGAAATGTCCTTGTTACATTTTTTTTTTAAACACGTTTTTTGTCCATTAAAATATCATCAAATTGACCAGACGTACAGTGTAGACATTGTTAACGTTGTAAATTACTATTGTAGCTGGAAACTGCTGATTTTTAATGGCTTACCTACATACGTGTACAAAGGCCCATTATCAGCAACCATCACTCCTGTGTTCCAATGGCACATTGTGTTAGCTAATCCAAGGTTATCATTTTAAAAAGGCTAAGTGATCATTAGAAAACCCTTTTGCAATTATGTTAGCAGAGCTAAAAACCTGTTTTGATTAAAGAAGCAATAAAACTGGCCTTCTTTAGACTAGTTGAGTATCTGGAGCATCAACATTTGTGGTTTTGATTACAGGCTCAAAATGGCCAGAAACAAGACCTTTCTTCTGAAACTCGTCAGTCTATTCTTGTTCTGAGAAATAAAGGCTATTCCATGCGAGAAGTTGCCAAGAAACTGAGGATCTCGTACAGACGCCTCACAAGTCCTCAACTTTGAGCTTCATTTAAATAGTACACGCAAAACACCAGTCTCAACGTCAACAGTGAAGTGGTGACTCCAGGATGCTGGCCTTCTAGGCTGAGTTGCAAGGCAAAAGACATATCTCAGACTGGCCAATAAAAAGAAAAGATGGGCAAAAGAACAGACACTGGACAGAGGAAATCCCGGAGTCACCTCTTCACTGTTGACATTGAGACTGGTGTTTTGCGTGTACTATTTAACGAAGCTGCCAGTTGAGGACTTGTGAAGCTGCCAGTTGAGGACCATTTCTCAAACTAGACACTGAAATGTACTTGTCCTCTTGCTCAGTTGGGCACCGGGGCCTCCCACTCCTCTTTCTATTCCGGTTAGAGCCAGTTTGCGCTGTTGTGAAGGGTGTAGTACACAGCGTTGTACGAGATCTTCATTTTCTCGCATGGAATAGCCTTCATTTCTCAGAACAAGAATAGACTGACGAGTTTCAGAAGAAAGTACCTTGTTTCTGGCCATTTTGAGCCTGTAATCGAAACAACTGATGCTGCAGATACTCATCTAGTCTAAAGAAGGACAGTTTTATTACTTATTTAATCAAAACACTTTTCAGTTGTGCTAACATAATTGCAAAAGGGTTTTATAATGATCAATTAGCCTTTAAAAATTATAAACTTGGATTAGCTAACACAACGTGCCATTGGAACACAGAAGTGATGGTTGCTGGTAATGAGCCTCTGTACGCCTATGTAGATATTCCATTAAAGAAATTCTGCCGTTTCCAGCTACAATAGTCATTTACAACATGAACAACGTCTACACTGTATTTCTGATCAATTTTCTGTTATTTTAATGGACCCCCCCACCCAAAAAGAGGGGATTTTCTTTCAAAAACAAAGACATTTCTAAGTGACCCCAAACTTTTGAACAGTAGTTTATGTATCGGGATGTCATTTGTTTAATCCGGATCTAATTTATGCTTGCCTGAACAAAGAGGGTGAATACTTAAGCAAAGTCTATATAGCTGTTATAAAAAATAAATAAATATTAGTACACACTTTGTGAATGTTCTTTTCACTTCAACATTATAGTGTATCTTGTGTAGATCGATCAATAAATAAATACAATTAAATATTTCAATCCCACTTTGTAACGCAACAAAATGTGAAAAAAAATACAGAGGGGGTGAATACTGATACCCACTGTAATGATACCCACTGTATATTGTCATTAATAGAACAGGATGAGAGTCAATAGTATGGCTAGTAGGATAGTCACTTGGAAGCTGTAAATGATTTTGATAAAATGTAATAATCATAATAAAATGAGATGGTTAAAATATTCGCCAACCTTCATAGTATCTTTGCGAATATTTTGTTCAAACAGTTCCCTCCTTACCTCGTCTTTTTGTGGCTGTTCTTTTTCTGTGTTGGTTCCTTTTCACTCTTTTCTTTCTCCGATTTCTCCTTCTTCTCTTTTTTGGGTTGTGTGGGTGAAGCAAACTGTGCAGTGACTTGCTGGGCAACCATTTGGGAGACAGGGCGAGGCTTCCTAGAAACAGATTAGTGATTATTAACATTGGATATTAGGCCATGAGCAGCAGGTACATACATATATGCACTGCATATTTATGCACACTGACTCATTTTTCTAGATTTCTAGTGTATGATGAATTGTATGTATGGGGAAAAACTATCATAAGGAAGCACACTGCACATAGACAAATGCTGCATAGCGACAACATATTGAGGGTACAGGAACGCATACACCTGACATTTGTGCTCAGTGGGTTAAGTTCTGTGCATGGCTCCGGACATCTTGAGAAATGTTCAAACTTGTTGTTTTATCCCTTTATTGATAAAAACAACAAATTTGACACAATCTGTCAGACAAACTACACCATAGAATCTGTCAAATAATGTCCCCATAATAGAAATGTCTCACTCAAAATAACTACTTGAATTTAGGCAACAATTAGAATGATTTATGAATAATCTGCACAATAGTTTTACATCCAAAAGTCAAACTGTCTGGACATCATCTTTGATCTTCTTCCCAGTCATCACTAGTTACCACAGCCACAATGTTATAAACCAGCATATTTCTTTAATACGTTCTTAAAATGTGATTTTAAACCTAATCTCAACCACACTGCTAACCTTAAATTAAGACCAAAAAGCAAATGTTTATTTTCATAAATTGTTAAGATATAGACTATTTAGACTTGTGGCTGTGGTATCTAGTGGAAACCCTTCTTACCGTGTTGACGTTCCCTTTCTGACATCGCACATCATACACTTGAAAGCTTCGGCGGTGTTCCTGAAAGTACATACGCTACAGTCCCAGTAGGCATCGTCAGAAGAGGGCTTGGGTTGCCGCTTCGGCCTTCACACACACACACACACACACACACACACACACACACACACACACACACACACACACACACACGATAAGGGGAGCGACACTGTCAGCATAGCCATTTTAGGTAACATTCATTGATGTGTATTTGTACAAAAACACAACAATTACAAATGACTCTCTTGAGCCGTTTGGTCAGATTTACGAGGTAAAACTCTTCTATTTGACACACGGTGGCCCCGGCATAAAAGAGCCAGTCAGCCGCCATGAAGCTACAATGTAGCTAGCGCTACGCATCCATTGGTCGTACCCTATGTTTACAAGTGTTCATCACATTTTCTGGTTATTTTTCTAGATAAATATGTAATTTTACCTTGTGGGGCTCTTCTTGTCTCCCATCGTATAAAACCTTTATTTGTTTGAACTCAATATAGATTAATTTGACGGGGAAATTACCAACGCCGCTCTCTGCTGTCGTAGAACTCCAGTGGAAGGATGATGATCACGTGGCAACGCCTACCCAATCACTCTCAAGGCACTCAAAGTACCCCTCGCCGACGCACTCTAAACGTACCAGTCCCGCCCATCATACGTTTTTATTGGTTGAGGTGCATTCGCATTTACCCACGCTCGACACAACGTAACATGTTTGTGCAGCGTTCACAAAAACGGGGAACTCAGAAACATCTGATTTCCGACTTAAATTGTTGAAGACACCTGAGAACTCGAAAAAAACAAACAGTTCCGACTGCGAAAATTCGTTTCAAATGGTCATCCATCTCGGAATTCCAACTCCGGACCTCGGGCCTCTTTCTCGAGCTCCAACCTGAAAATCACAGAAGTCATGATTTCACCTCGTATTTTTCCGAGTTCCCGGTTATAGTGAACGCGCCATGAGTTATGTACTTTGCTAAATATGCATTTCGAACGTATAATTACAATTCCATATATTTTTAAACACTTTTAAAAGTTTCATAAAATAAGAAAAAAGTATCAGCTTTGCCACACTAACTAGCTAATTAGCAGTCTAACATTACATCACAGGTTTACAGAATAACATATAACAATACACACAATTGTTTTCTAATCTATTTTGGGGTAAATCATTTTTGTTGACTGTAAAAACGTTTTTATACATGCTTTTCACACGTTGAAATGTTGTGTTTACTCCGTTGCCATGGTCACGGTGATCGTCGTCCTCGGTGTTGAGTTTGTGGTTTGCCTTCAAAATAAAAGTCCCCAATTGAAAGCGTCGCAAGCCGACACATACAGCGTAATCGTGCCATATTTGGACTAGACAATGTTAAACAAGTTTGGAATGTTGTTACATAATTTTTTTATAATTACATACAGTAATTAATTAGTTTGACAATGGACAGTCATCTGTCATTGGCTGTTTGGGAACTGACAGCAACATTGTATTGACGCTTACAATGAGTCTGAACAAAATGTATGGAGTTTATTCTTTTAATTTCTTCAAAACAGCAAAACTATTTACTGGGATTGCATAGGATACTATAAATAGCAAGAGACTAAACAAACAAGAAATGTGTGTGTCAGTGAGTGAGTGAGAGTGAGACTGTGTGTGACATGATAGTGTTCATGATGTGGCCTTACTTTAAAAAGCACATGCTGTCCTTTACTTGGTTTTGTGACAGCAACCCTCCAAATGACTCCTGAGTCTTGCATCTTCTGTAGCCACTCTTTAAATTGACTTACTCCTTCATTACGTACATTAAAATGATCAACAACAATATTTGTATTAACTACAACTAAAACATTGTACAACTAAAAGTACAATTAAAACATTCAGCATTCCATTAATCAGGGGGGGGGTACCCATAGGTGTGCAGATGAGGGTTTTCTTTTTGACGGTACCAAAGATGTTTATAACTAACCCAAGACAGTTCATCTGTGTCGTTTACAGTGGGAGCAAATAAAGCAAGGAGGTGGGTAAAGCCAAGCACAAGCTAGCGAGGTCCTATTTGGGCTTTTTAGCATGTATTTGCATATTTCCGTTAGGGAACGCCACCTCTGTGAAGTATCTGTGTGGACAAACTCAATTCGACCTGCTAGTCTTTCTAAACAACGCAATTTTATAAAACTGTGTAGAATGCCTCTCCCATTGGACTTCCTCTCACTACCACATAGTCCCTGTGATGTATCTGTGTTAAAGCCCTTCTGTCTGTTAACCCGCTTTTGACCGCACACGCCTGGCTGAGGCTCTCTGACTCTATCCAATCACAACACTCATGCTGTTGACCAATGACGAAATGGGGCTTCGGCTAACTCGTTTCGGGGGAAAAGACGAATTCTGGAACGAAAGTTGGCGGTTTGAGTTTTGAAGTTGAGTCTTTGACCGGCAAAGGATATATAAGTTATCATGTACGAGCTTTTGTGCCGAATACATTGCAGTTGTCAAGCTTATGGGCATGTGGCAGCAGTGTGTAGGAGGCAATCTGCTTGGTGTGAGAAGTGTGCAGAAGATATTGATATTCCATGCATGAGACAAAGGAATGTGTAGCGGTATGTGTTAATTGTAGGGGTGCCCATGGGGCTGGGGATCAGTAATGTTCAGTGCGAGAGGCAGGTTCAGGTTTCCAGGGTTAGAGTAGTGCAGAAGTTGTCAAATGCTGAGGCAATGAAGAATGTAGAGGGAGATGGGAGGGATCCTGCAAAGATTTCTACCAGTACAGAAGGATAAACCAACAAGTGATTAAAAAAAAAACCTTTATTTAACTAGTCAGTTAAGAACAAATTATTATGTACAATGACAGCCTACCAGGGAACAGTGGGTTAACGGCCTTGTTCATTGGCAGAACGACAGATTTTTACCTTGTCAGCTCAGGGATTCGATCCAGCAACTTTTCAGTTACTGGCCCAAGGCTCTACCTGCCACCCCAATATATGTTTCAGTCAGATTGGATTTTTAGCTTTAATAGCAATGGTTAGAGTCTCTGAAAATTGAGGTTGTGGTGGCAGCTGCAGAGGTATTTTGTTGTGCGAGACTTGACATCGGAAGAGTGTGTTAAGTGGTGGTATCCCATCCTTTAAGGCTGTTGGCCCGAAGTAGGCCAAAATATTTTGAAATTGTTGAGTATGATGTTTATTTATTTATTATAAAACATAAATACAAATTGTGAGTATAGTGTTAGATGGTATGGTATTTTATTATTTTATTATTATATATATTTTTATTCAAGCTAAGTATAAGAGTGTTAAACTTTGGACACCCACGCCGCCGAAGACAAAAAGGTCGAAGAAGAAGATAGGCGGCGGTAAACTCCGCGTAACATACTGCACTCCGCCAATCAAACACCGACGAGGAAGAGGTTGAATTTTACTCGTGGTGTTTGTTGTCAAATGTTGCACATGCAGAAAGGGTTGGAACTGTATAAAAAAATCAACCACTTTATCGCAAAAAGTGCAAAACTACCTTTTAATACACAGAGCACGTTCAGCTGGTAAGTTCGTTTTTCCTAGCAACAACAGCTTGTGTACGCTAGCTAGCATCTCTTTGCAAGCTAGCTAGGCTAACGTCAGTATCTATCCAATTGTTTGTACATTACTAGCTAGAGACACTATCATTGCAATTGACTTGGGATGTTCATATAGAAACATTATTAATCGTCAGGGTCGTATTCATTACACAGACTCTGTTGCGAAACGTTTCTTAAACGGAACCAAACGTAATTAAACGGAGGGCCCTAGCTGCCTGAATTCTGTCGTTAGAAATTATGTGCCGTAATTATTAACGTTACACCCCAGCGGTAATTCAGGTAGGTCCTTCTGTTTAAGAGACGTCGTAATTAATATGCCCCAGTTGATTTTGTTTTACATGTGCAATTTTTCGTTCTGTGTCTTGTATCCTAGTTTTTGAATATCAACATTTGTGTCAATACACTCCATAGACAACTCCAATAATTCCTAAATATTCATCAATATTTGCAGGTTTTACATTCTCCAAGTCCCACATCGAGGAGCCCTTCAGCAACTTGGAGTAAGTTAGCTACAGCTCTCCCACACTCCAGTACGGTAACTGAAAAATCAGTGTGCACAATATGAAGGGACAGTCATACTGTAACCCTGATGCCTAGCTCAGATACTTTCATAGTTTGTCAGAGTATAAATGTTACTTAAGTCTCCCTAGTGCACACACTACACTGCCTGTACACACTGCACAAAATTACTATCTAATGAGGCATTCATGTGCTTGTGGGAAACTGGGTATTCCGACATGATTGTGTTTAGTTGCTTTTGAAGTCGGACCAATTCTTCAACCAATAGGATTTTAGCTAGCTTGATCTCAGTGCAAACTCGGTCTCCAACTTAACAGTTCACAGGCGAAATGTCAAGGATTTAGTTGCCGACCTTAGGATTACAGCTTCTTGTCACACAAGTAGGGCTGTCGTGGTGACCGTATTACCGTATTCATGATCAAACATTGAATAAGTGAATCTTTGAAAGTTTAAGTTTTTTTTAATGAGAGATACAAATCTAATGAGAAATTTGAACAAACCTTACAGTTGAGCAAAGTATTTAAACAAATGATGCATGCATTCAAGTATGGAAAAAAAATCCCTCCTTGCCATTACGAACCGACTAAAAGCCTAATCCTACTCACTGATATATCTTAAAAGCATTAAGACAAATTAAAGTTATGAAGAGTATTTTCCAAATTATTCCTATAAAGTGTTTATTGTCCTAAAGTTGCAGCTTTCTATGGGAATAATTATGAAAGTTGGATTCTATGCTATACTCATTCACAGATTTATATTGAGTGACAAATACAGTTGAAGTCGGAAGTTTACATACACTTAGGTTGGCGATATTTCACTTTTATAATTCACTGTATCACAATTCCAGTGGGTCAGAAGTTAACATTAAGTTGACTGCCTTTAAACAGCTTGGAAAATTCCAGAAAATGATGTCATGACTTGAGAAGCTTCTGATATGCTAATTGACATAATTTGAGTCAATTGGAGGTGTACCTGTGGATGTATTTCAAGGCCTACCTTCAAACTCAGTGCCTCAAAGGTCATACTTTCTGGAGAAATGTCACCTGGTCTGATGAAACAAAAATATAACTGTTTGGCCATAATGACCATCGTTATGTTTGGAGGATAAAGGGGGAGGCTCGAAGCACAGGGGCGGCAGCATCCTGTTGTGTGGGTGCCTTGCTGCAGGAGGGGGGACTGGTGCACTTCACAAAATAGTTGGCATCATGAGGGAGGAAATTTGTGGATATATTGAAGCAATATCTCAAGACATCAGTCAGGAATTTAAAGCTTGGTTGCAAATGGGTCTTCCACATGGACAATGACCCCAAGCATACTTCTAATATTGTGGCAAAATGGCTTAAGGACAACAAAGTCGAGGTATTGGAATGGCCATCACAAAGCCCTGACATCAATTCTATAGAAAATGTGTGGGCAGAACTGAAAAAGCGTGTGCGAGCAAGGAGGCCTACAAACCTGACTCAGTTACACCAGCTCTGTCAGGTGGAATGGGCCAAAATTCACCCGACTTATTGTGGGAAGCTTGTGGAAGGCTACCTGAAATGTTTGACCCAAGTTAAACAATTTATAGGCAATGCTACCGAATACTAATTGAGTGTATGAACACTTCTGACCCACTGGGAATGTGATGAAAGAAATAAAAGCTGAAATAAATCACTCTCTACTATTATTCTGACATTTCACATTCTTAAAATAAAGTGGTGATCCTAACTGACCTAAAACAGTGAATTTTTACTTGGATTGAATGTCAGGAATTGTGAAAAACTGAGTTGAAATGTATTTGTCTAAGGTATGTAAAACTTCCAATTTCAACTGTATGTTCTGCCACAAGAAGTGAAATTGAGCAAACAATGCCAAGATGGAAAAATCTAATGAGGAGAAGAAAATAAAAAAACTTAGGTTACAGCTGAGTAAAGCTTGTGAAAAAGATTATGCGTTGTTGGCTTAGGCCTATATCCATATTATTCTAGCAACATGCAACCTACCTACAACTTTTATAGTAGCCTAATAAGGGAGGAGGCGAAAATGTGAATCATTTTAAAATGATCCAGTTCTGAGGACAGCCGAGTTGCTCTGCAGCCAATGATTTTTACAACCCATCGCAAGAGCACAGTCAGTGAGGTTCGTTGACTGCGTTACTCGTTCCAGACTTCCTGGATGCTCCTGTGGAGCCCAAATAACTGTTTTGACAAGCAGTCGCTGCCATACGAAGGAGGAATGATAAGTTTTTTTTACTTTTACCTGCTCCTCAAACCCGTTTTGTTGTCTTTTGGTCAAAAAATTTGAAAGGTCAGCGGCGAAACGTCACAACTTGACAACTCTTGGAACAACATTTTCTTTGAGTTTCCCCACTTGTAATTATGACTTGGAGGGTCGTTCAAGTTAAACTTCCCAGTCGGAACGCAGAACTTCTGATTACTCCAACATTATGTGAACGCCGCATTAGTTTACATACTTGTTTGAAATGACAGCTACTTGTGGACAATTAACACATTTTAGTTTGCGTCCCCTTGTGTTATTTATTGTCATGGCTGTATGCTTGTTGTCCCTTGCAGTGGCGTACAGGCGAGACCGAAGCCGAATCAGAGAGGCCACCGATGAGCATATTTCAGAGAGAGCGGTAAGTGACTGGTCATTCTAGCACTTTGCACAATGCACTCTTTGGGCAGACGGTGACGATTATTTTCACGTATGTATTGTCATCACATGAGTGTTTATTAGGCCATCGACCATCCTTCATGGAGTTGTCAATGTAAATAGATGTACAACTTATTCGTTCATGCATAGAGTAGATTGTCTCTCTGCACTTGTGTTTTTGAAATAAACTAAGCAATGTTGTAATGCTTCTTGTTTAGGGAACGTACCAGAGAGTTGTGAATGTTGTCGAGAGGAGGACTGCTGTGACAAGACCGGAGCAAGAATATGACAGAGAATTTGAATATGAAACCAAGCGGTATGGTGGCGTTCAAAGTTACCATGACGATGACCAGATAGGATACCCTAGCGACAACATTCACACAGGAAGTGATCGTGGATACCATGGTGACGTGGTAGGCAGCATCCGAGGGAGGAACTCCCCATCTCCCCGACAGGTCGGTAAAGCTTTAACATGACCATTATCATATTGATCTCAGAAAAGTAAGATTTAGTTTCTTTGCAGTTGGACTAATATAAAACTGACCATTTAGGTGTTAGCCTAGCTGTTGAATGTATGTTGATTATCAGTAGATTGTCTTTTTCAGCAGTCTGTACTATTCACACGTTTCAACACATGCTCTATCTTTGTATGCAGGAGGACTACAGGGATCCATACTACAGGGGATCCAGAGTTGATTCTCAGATGGGCCGTCAAGGAGGGATGAGGTAAATCAGACTTGACCACATCTATAAGATTGAGAGACGTTGAGTAATACTTTGTTATTGACCTGTTTAAAATACTGGTGTGGTTCTATTCTATGAACCACCAGATGGCAGCAGAGTTCTACATTTCTGAAGCCACCATAATGATTAAGATTAGGATCACTTTATTGGTCAATTGCACACGAGGTCCCCTCCAAAAGAGACAAGTATATACAGGTTTTGGAGTGGTGTGGGGGGCTGCCACACTGGGCAGCATTTTGAGCAGCATTTTTCAGATCATGTATGTGTCTTTGTTTAAAGCACAACTTCTAGCATTGATTAAACTCTCAATTTTTTGCTTTTTAATTATTGCAGCTCGTTAGGCAGTGAAAACGTTCCACAGGGTTGCTGGCCCATGTTGACTCTAATACTTCCCACGGTTGTGTCAAGTTGGCTGGATGTCCTTTGGGTGGTGGACCGTTCTTGATACACATGGGAAACTGTTGAGCGTGAAAAACCCAGCAGCGTTGCAGTTCTTTACACAAACCGGTGCACCTGGCACCTTATACCATACCCTGGTCAAAACCACTTACATTTTTTGTCTTGCCCATTCACCCTCTGAATAGCACACATATGCAATCCATGTCTCAAGACTTAAACATCCTTATTTAACTTGTCTCCTCCCCTTCATCTTCACTGGTTTGAAGTGGATTTAACAAGTGACACCAATAAGGGATCATAGCTTTCACCTGGTCAATCTGTCATGGAAAGAGCTAGTGTTATTAAGGTTTTGTATACTCAGTGTAAATCCCCACTCAAGATATTACATTTGACATATATCGCACAGTCACTGATTTTGAAGAGGGATTGAAAACACACTGAAGCTAATTTGCCAACCTGTCTCTGAGGTATTGGGCGGGAAAGACTGAGAGGAGGTTCTTGGCTCTCGTTTCATACCATATTCCACTTATCAACCACCAGATTCCTTGCCTTGGGGAGCTTGTCAGCCTGACCCCACACAGAGCACAGCTAAAGCCCGTGGATCTCCTCTGCCCCTGTGCTGCCGAGACAGCCGTCTAGCAGTGACCCAATACAGAGTGCCAACAGTTCACAGGCCAAGACCCACCCCTCCCCATTCACTCCTACCCAAGTGTCATACCAGACTCCAGACAGGGACAAAGGGCACCAGTGTCAACTCATTGAGCCAACAAGGCTAAACCCCCACAGGAAAACCATCTGGGCCGCCAGCCACTCCCTCTCCAGCCAGACAACCTCCACCACACTCTCGGCTCTCCTCAGACTCTGTACAGCGTACACGCTCTCTATGCTGGCTTCTGTGGGAGAGCAAGCTAACTATGGTCTAGTTTCTCACCTCTTCCTTCATTACTGCCACCAGTCCAGTTATTTTCACGATCCATAGTATGACACCTCACACATTTATCACCGACATTTGCAATTCTGTCTCCTCGTTGGTTCTAGTTGGTTCACCATTGTCATTCAGCTCCCTTGATTTGTTGGCAATGGAGCCTAAAAGAGAGACTCGTGGTGTGGTTTTGACAGGGCAGCAGGCGGGCATCTGGGTCCATTTTTCCGCCATTAGTGTGGTAAGGAGGTTGACTGGAGGCCTCACCCTTGCAGTGTAGTCCACAAGAAGCAGCGGTCAGGAACTCTTTGTTGGGTCTCTCTCACCTGGCCGGAGGTGTTGAAGACTGAGGTGGCCAGACACCAGACAAACAGCAAGGCCTCTCCAGCACCACACCCTTATCCCTTTTCCCTCAACACAAGACAGAGTCCCGGGCCTGGGGGCTGCTGTTCATGGGCCTTCACTTGACTCCGACACATACATTTTGGGGGGGGGGTGCACACTGCAGGTATGCCTTTGCAATAGAGGCAGGTGGGCGGCGGCGGGTGGATTGCTCAATCTGCTCCCTTGTGGAGCTCTTGACCTCATGCGATGATGGCAGATGAGTGAAATGGGAAGCCCATTAAGTGCACTCATATTATATTTGTGCACAGGGCTGATTGCAATGATATATTATTGATTTCACTATTCAGGAAGATGAGAGGGAGGCATTGGCTGTAATATCCTTATGACTAAAACCAATTACCTAGATTGATATTGGGGTTTATGTTATTTGTTTTCAAAATGAGTTAATTTCATGTTTAATTTGTTTGTGTAACACTTTCAATGTAATGGATTGGCTTTAACGGCATGACCTTGTAGAGGGAGGCTACGTATTCCCTGTGTAGAGTCTTTGGTCAAAGGTAGTGAACTATAGGGAATAGGGTGTCATTTAGGATGCTGACCTTGTAGAGAGACACTCTCTCAGAACCTCTTGAATACTTTCTAGCTTAGTCAGGCCAGGGTCTCCTTTTCCCCCTCTGGTATTCTGCAGTTGTCTTTCTTCCTGGACCTGAAAGAGCTTGTGTTTAGTTTTCCTGTTATTGCAGGTGGGACTATGACACCCAGTTGCTTCGACTCTTGTTTTTTTTTGGTTACTCTTGCTCTCAGATCAGCGTTTTCTTTTTAGTTTGTAAGGATATAACCTGCGTTTAGAGAACCTGTTCCTATGCTTGGAAGAACAGCTTTGAAGATGCAGCTATAGACATACTTAATCAACAATTACAACTAGGACTTTTCTTTAAGATTACATTTTATATATAGCGACCACAGAATTCCCTTTTCATAGCTTTCTTATGGAAAGACGCAAGGTGAGTTTTTAAGGTGGAATCAATCACATTTATTTATTAAGCCCTTTTTACATCGGCAGAAGTCACGAAGTGCTAAACAAAGACCCAGCCTAAAACCCCAAACAGCAAGCAATGCAGATGTAGAAGCACTGCAGATGTAGGATCACTCACTGCAACGGTGGTAATAAACTTTATTTGGCAGGCTGAACCTTGGCTACTTCAAACGGGCCTGGGGGCCTAAATGCTGGAGGCCTTGTTAGGCCTGATCTTTGTTTGGGACCTGGCCCTCGAAGTTCAAGCAGGGGTCATGAAAACCAGGTGCCGCTAGTTGGTCAATTTATACAGTTGCGGCCAAATATATTAGCGTCTTTGCACTTTTCTTAAAGGCAGTGTATTAGCTATTTCTTAATTCCAGAAACGCATATAATAGTAACTTCCTGCACCCCAAGAAAACATTCCTAAATGACTTACTCTTAAATCAACAAAATGTATGACATCCTAAACCTGTGTTTACCACAGACCTTATTTGCGCCGTTCATCCTAAACCCCTACAAAGCCTCCCTTCTCTCATAGGCTTTGTCCAACGAACCATGGCAGAGTTACAAAAAGACACCATTTACTATTGCTCTCTGTGTCTATGTTGTGAATATTGTATAAAAATCCTCACAGCCGTTTCCCATACTAAAAAGTGAAGTGCCTCTTGGTGCGCACCTGCTTACCATGTACAGTAGGCTACAGGCAATATGATCCTCCACCTTGTGAATCATATAAATTACTATCTTGCATTCAAGGCTTTCTTTGTGGTTTTTATATGTGGGGAGCATAAATTGTACATTTGTAAATTAACAGACTTTTTCAAGTTAGAACCAAGTAAGGTCTATTATCTGCTACCTGGACATGAAATAATTCCCTATTTCTTTAAAAATAAGTTGAAATTGAGACGTTTTGGTCTCCACACCTTTTAAATTTTCAACATTGCAGAACCAAATGTATTTTAGTAAATTTTGAAGTTTGCAATTTATTATTTAGAAAATAAAGACAGATGTCATGGGCAGAATTATTGGTGCCCTCGTACTAGTATTTGGTTGCATAGGCTTTGGCAAAGAGAACTACAGACAAATGGTTCTTGTACCCATCAATGTGCTTGCTGCACCTTTTTATTGACAATTTGGCCTAGTTTTCAGCAGCAAACTGCTCTAATTCTTCAACGTTTGAGGAGTGCCCTCCGCCAACTGCTGTTTTCAGCTCTTGCCATAGTGTTTGGATGTGATTCAGATTTGGACTCTTCGCTGGCCACTGGTTACGAAAGTTATTTTATGCTCCGGGCATTTTTTCCCAATCCCACAAAAATCACAATAACGAGCCTTTGCAAAGCTTTCACTCTGTCACTCAAACTTATTCCAGCGTCTGCCTGCCAGCTGGAAATCTTTGCCTGCGTGTGTGTGTGTGTGTGTGTGTGTGTGTGTGTGTAGTCAACCTATGCTTCAGAGGGGAGGAGTAGGTCAACTGTAGCCTACTGACAACGTTACAAGTGTAATTCAGAAATTAGGGAGAGATTTTTTAATTTGAAGAAAGAGAAGAATGAATTAGACTTTTTCAATGCTAGGTAGGGATACTATAGTTATCACGTTTTCACATTGGATTTATTAACTACAAAAAGGTAAGATGTGTTTTTAATTATAGTGCTGCTCTGCACACACAAGCTTGTTAGCTTGCTCTGGTCTAATGTTAAAACCAACTAGGAAGTTCGGGAAGACATAAAAAAATTCCTCCAGAGAAGCCGTTCCTCCGTAGGTATGACTCTGTGGCCTAATTCAGATAATGCATGTCATACAGTGCCTTCAGAAAGTATTCACACCCCTTTTTTTCTCCACATTTTAGTTGTTACAGCCTGAATTTAAAATTGATTGTATTGAGATGTTTTGGTCAGTGGCCTACATACGATACCCCATATTATCAAAGTGGAATTATGTTTTTTTGTAATTTCCAAATGAATTAAAAATGAAAAGCTGAAATCTCTTGGGTGAATAAGTATTCAAATAAGTATTTAAGTCTAGCCTAAATAAGCAGGAGTAAACATCTGTGTGCAATAGTAGTGTTTAACATTATTTTTTTGAATGACTACCTCATCTCTAACCCAAACATACAAATAATTGTAAGGTTGAGCACTGAGTTCATATTCAACCACAAAGACCAGAGAGGTTTTCCAATGCCTCGCAAAGAAGAGCACCTATTGGGTAAAAAAAAAGACATACAGTACAAGTCAAAAGTTTGGACACACCTACTTATTCAACGGTTTTTCTTTATTTGTACTATTTTCTACATTGTAGAATAATAGTGAAGACATTAACTCTGAAATAACACACATGGAATAATGTAGTAACCAAAGAACTGTTAAACAAATCAAAATATATTTTAGATTCTTCAAAGTAGCCACCCTTTGCCTGGATGACAGTTTTGCAACGCTCTTGACATTCTCTCAACCAGCGTCATGAGGAATGCTTTTCCAACCGCCTTGAAGGATTTCCGACATATGCTGAGCACTTGTTGGCTACCTTTTCTTCACTTTGCGGTCCAACTCATCCCAAACCATCTCAATTGGGTAGAGGTCGGGTGATTGTGGAGGCCTGGTCATCTGATACAGCACTCCATCACTCTCCTTGGTCAAATAGCCATTAGCTGACAAGGTAGAAATCTGTCGTTCTGCCCCTGAGCAAGGCAGTTAACCCTATGTTTCCCAGACGCCGAAGACGTGGATGTCGATTTATGGCAGCCCCCTCGCACCTCTCTGAGGGGTTAGGTTAAATGCCTAAGACACATTTCAGTTGAATGCATTCAGTTGTACAACTGACTAGGTATTCCCCTTTCCATTATACAGCCTGGAGGTGTGTTGGGTCATTCTCCTGTTGAAAAACATGATAGTTCCACTAAGCGCAAACCAGATGGGATGGCGTATCGCTGAAGAATGCTGTGGTAGCCATGCAGTTAAGTGTGCCTTGAATTCTAAATAAATCACACAGTGTCAACAGCAAAGCACCCCCACACATCACACTACCTCCATGCTTCACGGTGGGAACCACACATGCAGAGATCATCCGTTTACCTACTCTGTCTCACAAAGACACAGTGGTTGGAACCAAAACGCCTGATTCATGCAGTCTCCTCTGAACAGTTGTTGAGATGAACTGTCAGGGTGCCATAAATAAGGGAAGTGTATACCACAAGGAGAAAGAAGAGGCACTGTTGCACCGCAAACGGTTAACCATGACCTCTGTAGTTGGTCCCTGTATGGTGACAGTGTCTGCTGAACCAAGTGTACACGGGGAAAGAAGAAACACACCCTTGCGCTGCAAACGGTCTGCCCCCATCTGGTCCCTGTACTGTCACCAAAGAGTGTCGAGCAGATCCCAGTCTGACCTTTGATGTGACTGTACTGCACTCCAGCGCACCGGGACACTTTGGAGAAGAAGCACCGCAGATACTGCCTAAGAAGTTCTAGCTAGCTGTAAAAGAGGATCCGTTCTCCACTGTAATGTCCATGGAGAGGGAGAGAAGTGAGACATCGCCAGATCTTCCTCCCGCTGTCCTAACCAGAAAGGACAGTGTTGACCTCGAACCCCCATTGCAAAGGCAATCCCTGGGCCCTTAGCCCTCCCTCCCTGACCTCCATGAGGTAACCATAAGCTCCTGGGATCATCCATAGTGCCTGTATGGTCATGGACAAAAAGACAGAGGAAGGATACATAGCCAGAGGAAAGTGAACACCCTCCAAAACCAAATGACAAGGACACTGGTATTAAGATCGTCAAACCTATCGACCAGGACATGATCATTGAGTTCAGCAAGGCCACAGAGAAAGCGATGATAGGCTCCCAGTTGATAGCTGAGGACCTGGGATGTGCCATGGGAGCAGCAGAGCGCCACCTTTGGCTCGCTGACTGAGCTGCCAAACTAGGAGAGGTTGGGCCTTCTGGATGCCCCGGTCAGCCTTAAGGGACTGTTTGGAGAAGATCCACCCAGATCCTGATCAAGTTCTAGCCTGCAGAGGAAGAGGCCTAGGAGTTAGAGAAAGAGGTTGTGGAGGAGCCCATAGCCTGGACGACCATGGTTCCCCGCAGGCATAGACGCTGTAGGCAGAAGAATACTACTCACTTACACACGCACACACAAGTGCCTGGTTTGGAATACATTTTTGAAGTTGTTTGTCCCTACAATTGATTGTGGATGTTATTAGGTTTATCTAGTCCTAACTTGAGGGCGAGAGCATCCTATAAACTGTTATCATTCAATCTTTGCAAAGGGTTTTACAACTGCATAAGTATCACAGCCTACTTCAACTTTGCCAAACAGGTGATTTAACAAAAGCTCATTTGCGAAAAAAGCACAATCGTTGCACAAATGTATCTAACCATGAACATCAATGCCTTTCTTAAAATCAGTACACAAGTATATTATTTTAAACCTGCGTATGTAGTTAAAATAAATGAATGTTAATAGGAAATAATAACTAAGGAAATTGTCACTTCTCTTGCGTTGAGTGCAAGCAGAGTCAGGGTATATGCAGCAGTTTGGGCCGCCTGGCTCGTTGCGAACTGTGTGAAGCCCATTTTTTCCTAACAAAGACCGCAATTAATTTCCCAGAATTTTACATAATTATGACGGTTGTGCAATGTAACAGCAATATTTAGACTTAGGGTTAACACCTGGTTGATAAAACACTGGACGGTTCTGTATTTCACTGAAAATAAACGTTTTGTTTTCTAAATGATAGTTTCCGGATTTGACCATATTAATGACCAAGGGCTCGTATTTCTGTGTGTTCCAAATACTAATTGAGTGTATGTAAACTTTTGACCCACTGGGAATGTGTGAAAGAAATAACAGCTGCATTTTTACTTGGATTAAATGTCAGAAATTGTGAAACTGAGTTTAAATGTATTTGGCTATGGTGTATATAAACTCCCGATTTTCAACTGTGTGTGTATATTTAAAATCGGCCGATTTTTAATCATTATAGGCTTTTTTTGGTCCTCCAATTATCTGTATCGTGTTGAAAAATCATAATTGGTCCACCTCTAATACAGTGCATTTGGAAAGTATTCAGACCCCTTGGCCTTTTCAAATTTTGTTACGTTACAGACTAATATAATTTTTTGCAAATGTATTAATAAACTAAATTTTTACTTTAGTACTTTGTTGAAGCACCTTTGGCAGCAATTACAGCCTTGAGTCTTCTTGGGTATGACGATACAAGCTTGGCACACCTGTATTTGTGGAGGCCTCTCCAACATAATCCAGGTAGAATCAGGAATTCCTCAGGGCAGCTGTCTAGGCCCCTTGAAAAAGGTAAATCTTTACTAACGACATGCCACTGGCTTTGAGTAAATTATACATGTCAGCTACTACAGCAACTGAAATGACTGCAACACATAACAAATAGCTGTAGTTAATTTCAGAATTGGTGGCAAGGAATAAGTCAGTCCTAAATATTTCAAAAACTATTTGGGACAAATTCAATAAACCCTAAACCCCAACTAAATATGTTAATAAATAATGTGGAAATTGAACAAGTTGTCATGGTCATAACATATTGATACAACAGTAGCTAAGAGGGGGAGAAGTCTGTCCATAATAATGCGCTGCTCTACCTTCTGAACAGCACTATCAACAAGGCAGGACCTACAGGCTCTAGTTTTGTCACACCTGTAATACTGTTCAGTCGTGTGATTAGGTGCCACAAAGAGGGACTTAGGAAAATTGCAATTGGCTCAGAACAGGGCAGCACGGCTGGCCCTTGGATGTACAAAGAGAGCTAATATTAATAATATGTATGTCAATCTCTCCTGGCTCAGGAGGAGATATTGACTTCATCACTACTTGTATTTGTGAGAGGTATTGACATGTTGACAGCACCGAGCTGTCTGTTTTAAACGACTAGCACACAGATTAGACACCCATTCATATACCCCACAAGACATGCCACCAGAGGTCTCTTCACAGTCCCGAAGTCCAGAACAGATTATGGGAGGCGCACAGTACTACATAGAGCCATGACTACATGGAACTGTATTCCACTTCAGGTAACTCATGCAAGCAGTAGAATGAGATTATTATTTTTTACTGATAAAAATACACTTTATGGAACAGCGGGGAATGTGAAGCAACACAAACACAGACACATGCATACACACACATGATAACATACACACTATATACTCACGTACACATGGATTTTGTGTTGTAAATATGTGGTAGTGGAGTGTGGGCCTGAAGGCGCACACTTAGTGTGTTGTGAATTCTGTAATGAATGTATTGTAATGTTTTTTTAAATTGTTTAACTACCTTCATTAAGCCAAACCCCAGGAAGAGTAGCTGCTGCCAAAGCAGCAGCTAATGGGGAACCATAATAAATACAAATAACCTGTCATAACACTGTCATGATCAGTATATTTACAGCTGTTACATATTGTTTTTTTTATGGCTGATAATGACACGTACATAAGTGTCAACCCACATTTATTCAAATTTATTTTTCCCTGCCAATAGGTTTTGTTTCATTTTGAAAGTTTGTTTCTTAAGTCTGTTGTAATGAATTCTTTTGTCATGTTTTTTTCATATTTGAATTAACTTGCAGAAAATATACTTTGTTACACTGTCATGAAGCATTATGACGATTCTGTCACTCGGACTGTGAAAATACACTGACAGGAAGCGTTATGACCATCCTATGTCACTTTACTTGGACTAAGAAAATACACTTTGACACTGTCATGAAGCATTATGACAGATTTCATCAAATATGCCAGATATGCCATATCACATACATGTCCTTATGTCAGTCATCAATCAAGAGGGTGTCTTGTCCTGTACCTGAAATCTGCTCCTGCGTTCAACACAGTTATCAGCAACAGAGCATTGGATTCGGTGCATGTCTGACCTAACCATTAATGCACAATTACAATGATGATTTAATATGGTCCATTTAAGAAAACGTTATTTAACGAACATACTGTTGACAAGTAGGCTATCGTGTAATGAAATGCCTGGTGTGGTTTTGTGGGTTTTGACACTCTTATGTAGGTGTCTTTTAACCAGCCATAAAATAATGCGATCAATGTCACAACCGGTCTAAATGTGTTATCAAATTGTATTGGTCACATACATGTGTTTAGCAGATTATTGCGGATGTAGCAGTGGAATGACACTACACTTCAGTTGTATACCGTTTTTCAAGATAAAAGGCACTACTTATTTTGTTCTAAGTCCAGCAATGACAGGTTATGTCAGCTGTTGACATATTATGACATGGTTTTGACGCAGGGTGTCAAGTAAAGTGTTTCCAAAGTCTATTTTATTTTGAAATTTTAGGAATAGCAGCAGAGTGGGCTCCCATCCCAGCAGCAGAGTTCAAGTGATAGCTCCTCTCTCGAGGACCATGTCTCCAGCCTACCCCAACCTGAGGTAGGCCCTCGTGTACTTTGGCCGAGGGTAGGCCCATTCTTTCTAGTGCATTTAGTTATTAGACCAAAGTGCCAAGCACCAATGGGACTGACATGGTGACTTCAGTTGTTGTATACTGTTTTTCAAGATCCAAGGCACTACTTATTTTGTTTTATGTCCATCAACTTCATTATTTCATATCAAGTGGTTTTCTTCTTTCACTCTACACTTAGGTAATTAGAATCCCGGCTCTCATCGTGTAGAGCCGTGGCTTTAGTTCTGTCATTGAGTGGACCTGAATGGATGGGCCCTTGAATCCCCTTCTCTCGCTCTCTGTTTTCTCAGGGAGAACCCTGAGGGTATCAGGCGGAGAGTCCTGGGCCCCTACCCTGCAAGCCCTTCCGGGGACTCCTACACTAGATTACGGGACCGCTCTCCTATCAGAAGGGATACTCCACCAATAACAGGCTCCGTTCTCATGCGCTCCGGGTCCAACACCAGCAGAAGGAGCTACTCCCCAGACAGGGACCAGACGGGCTTCCCCTACCATCAGAAGAGTAATTTTGCAACCCAAATGACACCATATTCCCTATGTAGCGCACTTATTTTGACCAAGTCTCATAGGGAAGCATCCTAAGTTTCCTTTGGTTTCTCTACTGAGGCATTTAGTTCAGCTGTCAATGATTTAATAATATCACATTTAATCAATCACTTTAGAGTCTGGCTCTGATCCAGTGTCCATTCTAGCATATCACTTGGAATGATGCAATGTAAAGGACATGCATCCACTAGTGTGGATACTGTAACCTTGGTGTTTATCTGCTGTCAGTTATTTTGGTGACCTTTTTCTTTCTCGCCCCTCTCCAGGGTATAAAGAAGATCCTCACAGCCAGAGCAGAGAGCCTGGTAAGTCTACACTTCATATCCCTAAAAGAAAATTGGCATGTTTTGAAGTGATGCTTAAACTAATATGTAGAGGCCCGGCCGCTCTCTGAGAGGAGCATCTGTTTTCAGTGGAGGTGTGTATTAAATGGAGGTGCTGGAACATTTTTAATTACACACACACACACACACGCAGGTTCTATAAGGCTGGGAAAAGAATAGCCTTGTTTTATTGAGATGATTTGGCTTTTGATTCAAGGTCTAACCTTTGCTTGGCTTGCGCACTGAGCCAGCAGATGTCTTCAAGATCAAACCAGCACTCACTCCCAGTCCCATTACCTTCCCCTTTGAGTGGTGCATGCATACCATTATGTTGTAGCCTAACTTTCTTTATGAGCTTCAAAATGATTCAGTCAGGTCTTGCCAGGTCTCCCTTGTCATAGAGGTCTTCTGACCTCAATGGACAACCTGGGTAAGCTATTACCTTTTCTCTGTGTGGATTTACCAGGAATCTGCGTAGGTTAAGTTAGGCATACCTTCAATTGAAGTGAGGAGATTTTGAGATTAAGAATATTGGGATAGTAGGAGAATAAAGGAAAGTAACAGGGAGTGTCCTTAAATATCCCTATGTCTAATGCAGCCATTTCACATATTGTTTTTTGACTTAAGAAGTCCTTTCTCATAATCACTGCAAAGGGGTTTTAAATCCCTTATTTTTCTCCGTTATGCTACGGTGTAAAGAGAGCACAGAGGAAGCCTTCAGTTTAGCCTGAAGAACCCCCCTCCCCCCACCCCTATGTTTGGGCTGCTTATTCTAACCCCTTTTGAAGATGCAGTAAAACAGGTAGAAAACAGTTGTCCACCACCCCTGTCTGGAACACTAATTTGGCTAGGTCAACACATCAAAGTGCACAGAAAGAAACTGTTTGGGAGGGACGATATAAGGAATGCACACCACACAGGGTCTAGTTGTAGGCCTAGTTTTACTGTAGAGAATCCTGTACAATGTCTCTGAGTGAGCATTTGGAATACAATGGCTTAGAGAAAGCCTGCTGCCTATAGGTTATGGTTCAGGTTTTTAGTTCCCAAATAGTATTTTTTTTAAGTACCTCTTGAAGAAGACTATTTATTCTACACTATATATACGAAAGTATGTGGAAAAATTTGTGGATTCAGCTATTTCAACCACACCCGTTGCTGGCAGGTGTATAAAATCTAGCACACAGCCATGCAATCTCCATAGACGAACATTGCAGTGGAATGGCCTTACTGAAGAGCTCAGTGACTTTCAACGTGGCACCGTCATAGGATGCCATCTTTCCAACAAGTCAGTTTGTCAAATTTATGCCCTGCTAGAGCTGCCCTGGTCAAATGTAAGTGCTGTTATTGTGAAGTGGAAAATGTCTAGGAGCAACAACGGATCAGCCATGAAGTGGTAGGCCACACAAGCTCACAGAACGAGACCGCCAAGTGCTGGAGCATGTAAAAATCAACACACTACCAAGTTCCAAGCTGCCTCTGGAAGCGGCTTCAGCACAAGACCCAGCATCACTAATGCTCTTGTGACTGAATGGAAGGATGTCCTCGCAGCAGTGTTCCAACATCTAGTGGAAAGGGAAAGCCTTTCAAGAAGAGTGGAGGGTGTTATAGCAGCAAAGTGGAGACCAACTCCATATTAATGCCCTTGATTTTGGAATGAGATGTTTTGAAGAGCATGTGTCCACAATGTTTTGGTGAAGTATAGCCTAGCTTTCATGATTAGTAGTGGAGGGGGATAAACTGAATATGTTTACAATATTATTTTGGTCAAATATTATATTGATACTTTGACTCCAAGTATCGATTTGTAAAATAAGAAGTGGGTTTGTATGCTGAACCTGTGCAACGCCTAGTATTTAACATTCTATAGCTTGTTCTCCATCTTCTTATGAAATAGTGAGCCAACATGTTTTTAGCACTTTAAAAAAAACTTCCATTACTGATTTTAAAGCTCATTTTTCTCACGGTCCCTTTCTCTCTGCAGCAGACTTACTTATATAGTAAGCAATGTATTTGGAGCATCAAATCGCAATAAAATTGCGGTCTCGAACCGCAATTACATATAGTATCGTGATAATATCGTACCGTGACGTCCCTGGCAATTCCCTGCCCTAATGATTAAACTGTACAATATATCCTAACTTTTCTTTGTTTGGCTTGATAACACACACGAACAATTAGCCAATTGAAGTTGGCAGAAATACCCTGCTCTAGCACATTGACTGTTGGTAGGGATTAGACTTCTTATCCGCAGGGTTCTGTTTCTGACTTTCATTCATTCATTACCCGTTAGTGAGGTTTGATGTTTAATCTGCTTAGATTCCTTTGCTGCTGTTTAACTAATGCCATTACGTGTCTCTTTGATGGAACACACACAATCTTCTGGATGCTCCTCTTCTGGATTTGCAATTCACGAGCATCTGTCACTAATCATTTAAGTTAAAACAGCAGCCTAGTTTCTTCTCCACAGATTCAAGTGTGTCTGGCGAGTGAGTGTCTTTCCAAGTTAACCAGGTTTTCCTCAAAATGCAAAGGCCTGGTCTGCCATACAGAGTTCTATGTCTGTGCTACTCTGTTCTTTTAATATGGCAAATATCCATTTTATTATAAATTCAGCCTACAGACATTTTTGCCTAAGTAAACATCTCTCATTCAAAGAATCATCTGTTAATAGTATCATAGGAAATCCAGCACTCAATCAATTTTGAATTTTGCTGCATTTTGAACTAACAAACTACTTTTTCATGGTTTACTTGGAATTTTTTTCATAACTTCCTGGAAGACGTGTGTTTTTAATTTCACCTTGGCTCAGTCTCATCGCCATGGGAATAAAAACAAACATTTCCACCCAGCCATATTTGTTTTTTTTATAGACATATTGGAGCCGGCGGAGCACAATATTTCAATTTAGTCACAGCTGAACTTGTCGACCTCTATTGTGCAAGCTATTCCAACAAGAACGTAAAATTAACAGCGATTTGTCTGGGCTCTGCTTGTCGTCAGTCCCACAGCATCTTGTCCTATCCATTGTTCACTGTACGAGTGCAATGAGTGATTGCACGGTGGATGACAATATAGAATAAGGGGTGGTAGTTCCCCAGTGTGTTTTTAATACTGAGAGGATTTAAATGGAATTGTACATCAAACTAAGGTTTGGAAAATGTTTTATTAGCTGCTTCATCACAGAGGTTGCATGTTCAACAATGGACTATAGCCTTTTGATAAGCCCAGGTTGCTAGGCGCCTGGTGGCCCTGATTTTATTTTGAGTGCCCTCCTTTTTCTTAAATGTTTCCTTTTTGTTTTACAATGCTTCTTAGTTTACTGTGTATGCATGAGTTGCGAGTGTTTCTCTTTCTCCTTCTGTCCCCCGTCTCTTTCTTCATTCCTCTTCTCCTTCAATTCACAGATAAGCCCAGGTTGCTAGGCCACACAAAGACTGCCTCCATAGACGGTTCTCCACACAGCGCTGTCTCAATCAAGGTACGGCTGCGTAACTGTCAGACATAGCTCGCTGCTCCTGATTCAGTTCAGCCTCTCAGTTGATATGATCATTTATTCATTAGGCCTATATCAAAACGATAGGCTACCTGTCATAGTAGTAGCATACCCTTTACTAGCGTTGTACTAGTCCTAAAAGGTAGAAAAGACCTGCACAACTGTTTTACATTACTTGGTTGGATGATGGAATTCCATGAGACTCGATACATAGTCGAAATCCGATTTGTTATCATACAGACTATTTTTTTTTCTTTTGTCATCGTTTCAACATTGTCTGACCATCACATTTTACCTACCTTCCTATGGATACACAGTTTATCAACACAATTCATTGCCCTGTCATGGTGTGTGGAATCTGTTGCAAATCCCTGTTCATGTCATTCATTCTAGAACCCACATCGCAGAGGAACAGTTGATGTACCTTAAGTGGCCTGTCTCTTTCTTGTGGTCTGATGAGGTCACGATAGATGAAGACTGCGTTCACCATGCGTGACCCATTTCCTTGCCATGGATGAAAGCTTTCTGGATTTCTGTAAACTAAAAGTAATGGGCGTTTCAAAAAGTTGTTTGTTTTCAATGCTAACGCGGTCACAAAAGGCCTCCTCTTGTTCAAATTGACATTCAGAGATGTTATGTTTTTGTGTCTCATTTCCCTTTTAACACTAAATGATGCAGTATGATGCGCTGACGTCGGTGGGCGTGGGCCTTCATCTTCAGCTGTCGACGGTCTTTGATCAAAGATGTTGAAGGAAAAACATTCTAGATCGTTGTTGAGATGCTGCATGCATTTTAAAGCGTTTGATGTGCTGAAAAAAAATGACAGCAACAACAACCTCGTTGACTCTAATCAGTGTTGCCCTCACACGCTTTGAATTTGAAACCTGAATCAGTTAAGCCATTTGAACTGCTGTGTCCTGCCTGGCGCGCTAACCCATTAGCTGTAACCTTTACCCTCCCAGGAGGAACTTGACCCCACCCCAGCCCTGCTAGCAGAGCCTGAGGACACAGTGCCGGCCAAGGATGAGACCGACCAGACACAGAAGGCCAACTTCAAGACACGGCGCTCTCAAGCCATCGCAGCTAAAGCCCTCGAAATTGAGAAGGTAATAGAGATCCCACTATCCAACAACACTCAACTGCTAGCTAGTCATTCTCTGCTGGCTGTGTGGTAGAGTCCTGCATAGGGTTGGATACCAACGGTTCCCAGCGGTTGACCCGCAAAAAAAATCACCTGATTTGGAAGGATTTTTGTGTCATTGTGGACAAGGACAACAAGCCGCTAGATGGCTATACAGCCAGCAAAAAGTGCAAGCAGGTATTTGTTTACGATAGGTAAATTCAGTTTAATATCAGTTAATTGCTAGGTTAATTCAGGCTTTTGTGCATTTAGACCATATGCAGGCCATATGTCTAAAAACGGTATGCTGGTAAAGGTAGCCTTTTATCCAAATGTAGACATGCAGACAAATTAATTCATGCAGGAAGGGGAATAATAGCCTACTACTCTGGAATCATAAAAACAATTAATGAAATGTGTTATTTGGCGGGTCACTGATCGGCTCTCCGGAACAATTCTATGCAGATGGGTCAGGTTGCGTAGAAAAATCTGTCCTGATTTAGGGATGCTGACTGTTAATCGGTTAGCTGCAGAAAATACATTTGACCGGTCATCCTTATCAGTCTATAGGATCATTTGCATAATTTTGTGGAATTCAATTGGCGCGTTTGTATTTTCGTTACTGGCCATGCATCTAATTTATCACACAGCATACAGAGCCTAGTTTGAGGAGTGGAATAGCCTACAAACTGTCAGACAGTGTGAGAGTAGCTCCTCAGTCTGTTGGCTACTGGAGTGAAACCTGCTTTTGCATGCCCAGTCATTGCGCAACAAATAACAATTCTGAATGCAATCGCGTGTTAACTTTGGTGGCCACGATTTTAAAAGGAGCTATTTTTGTTTCTCAATCTCAACTCGTAATTAAAGCTCGCCTCCCATTCGGGTGTGTAGGCTATAGCCTGCTTAGCGTTGACTACCAGCACGTCACCCACCACTTTGCAATGTGTGCTTGAGGCAGTGGAATTGTTTGAAACGATTTACTTTACTTCAAATAATGAGACATGTCTTACTTTGCTTCAAAGTAGTCTTGCGAAAAATCCACCTGTAGAAACATGGAGGCAATTATTTTATAAAGACTTCCTCGTGCCATTTAACCAGCATTTCTCTCCTGTTCTATTGATTTTCATATCAACTTCATTTTGTTGTCCAGAAGCCAAAGCTACAACCCTCGAACGTATTAGCAACCCATCATTGCAACAACCATTAGATTTCCCCTCTTTCTACATTTCTAACAGAGATTATTTATCTCTGTCACAACTGTTCGCATTAGGTTAAGAGCGGTGTTTCCCGCAAATTGCGGTTTGGAAAATGTTTTATTAGCTGCTTCATCACAGAGGTTGCATGTTCAACAATGGACTATAGCCTTTTGAACTGTTATACGATAAGGCTTGCTATTGTTGCATGTTCCCAGTAAGCTCTTAATGAAAAATGTCCTGTCCGTGTATGCATGCATAGTATCAGCGAGGAAGAGGCAAAGCGAGAGGTTTTTCTTTCGCCAAAATCTGTCCAAAATAAGCCCAATACTTTTCTATGGGCTTGTTTTGTGCCTAAGCTTGTCGCCTGCCTTCTCGCCTAGGGCCGCCTTCCCACTGTTAGCGCGGAAACATAAGCATTGCGTCATTATATACAGATCTCAAATAGTACTTTTCTGTTGGTCACGTCATTTTACTGTTTTACATTTTACTGAAAAAATGTAACCGTTTATTGACCGGCAGCCAAATTTGGCGGTAGCCAAATTTACACATTTGCAGCCATTGTCCTGATGTCGGATATCGGGTGGGGCTTGGAATTGATGTGGCCGGCGTGGGGCGGGTGTGACTCCAAAGAACTGACCCGTGCAAGAATGCTATCTCTTGTCCAACTCCTAGGCCTGAACCTTCCCTCCATTTGGATTAGTGGCTCTCTGAAGCTCTATTGCCTGCATATGGCGGCTTGGGAAACATGTCATTTTGATTTGAGAGAGCGAGCACAGGGAGGGAGGATGAGTTGGCAGGAAGGACTTAAGCATCTCAGGTTGTGACGCTCTACACAGGGCCTGCTATTTGAGTCTGCCTGCCCGGCCCTTCCCTACACACACACACTGCACTACACTACCACTTATCTGTTCCCGTTAAACCAGGGCAGGAATTGCCCTGCAGGGTTCTGGGGGGGCCACCCACGGTGTGGGTACTTCTCTTGGCATTACAAACATGCTTACGCACACATAGCACACATGCTTACCCTGCCATTTCCTAACCAGTTCACAGCAGCAGTTGTGTGGAGAGGCACTGGCTTGTAACATCGATATTGACCTTAGCCAAATGCAGTCTGATCCCCATCCCTGTACAGTGGAGGGCCAAGCCAAACTCACCAGACCAAATGGAAACCACGATGCATGGGGATGGAGCTGGGTTTGCATGGGGATGTGGCTGGGGGTACAGGGCTACGGCTGGAGATGGGGATTGGAATAGAGATGTGGCTAACACCAGGGATGTGGTTGGGGCAGAAAGTCTGGAGCTGGGCATGGGGATAGTGTTTGGGATAGAGCTGGTGCTAGGTGGCTGGGGCTGGGCGTTGGCACGAGGTTCATACCTCCATTGAGGCTGATTTAGTGTGATGGCTCCTGTCAATAGCTGTTTATTCAACTCTACGTGGAGGGAGGAGACTGTCCTTTACTACCCTTGAGCCATGAGAACTCACTCCTCTATCCAATACTGATCTTCAGAGGAGGCTGGTTTGAATGAGCACATTTGCAGTAATGCTGAAGGATGAGGACTAGAAATATACACAACTCTCCATATTATTTGGATACTCAGTGGGGTCAGTCAGGTCGGTAGCTGTTTGTCTGGTTCATGTTCTAAAAATACCTTACTCTAGAGCTACCGTACCCATTTAATATGGGGCCGATTACGGGCTAGGAAAGCAAATGAGAAAGCCAAGACATTTATTAATGCTATGTTCCAGTAACTTCCTCTTGAAAGGCTCCTGTGTTACATTAGAGGAATTACTCTTGAAACGACAATCAAATTAATCAGAAAACAAGCAAGCAGCAACCCTTGAACTTGTAAGCCTGTATCCCATCTTCTCCGATTTGGTTGATGGTACTACACTGTAAAGCATTAGCCTACATGTTTTTCTCCGATTTTTGGAGGATGGATGTACGACTATTTACATTTTTGGTTGGAAACCTAGATTAAGTATCAGAGAAACTATTTAACGTAATGGGAGTATCGAAAAGTTGCTGGCAGTGATTTTCTGAGGAGTCCCTCCATTCATCATTTCAATCAGTGTAAGCTAAACTTATCCATTTCTTCCCTATTAGTCCATTACATGAAGTCTGCTTCCCAAATGGCACCTTATTCCCTTTACAGTGCCCTACTTTTTACCAGAGCAGTACACTATAAAGGAAATAGTGTGCCATTTGGAACCTAGACTAAGCGGTCCGGTCTGCATCCAGTCCAGGCTGAATGATTAAATGGCTGTTTTAATGATATCCTCTGTCTACCAGGCCCTCCAGTCATTACATCCACTCATTACTCCACTTCCCTTATTAACTCAGGACCCCTGCCTCTCTGCCTACATCAGGGCTCTTTTGAGCAGAGCTCCAGTATAGAATCACAGCTTTGTATGTATAATCTCCTAAAGACGAAACCCCCAACTCTGTCTCCGTTACGCTTACACGCATGCAGACACACAAGCAAGCAGACACACACCCACTGTACCCCTCTAATTCAGACCTCCATGTCCGCTCCAAACGCCCCCTCATCCCTTCTTCCCTTTTCTCAGCCATGGCTTTTTAACCCGTCCTGTGTGGCCCTACCTCTCTCTAGTATCAGGTCTGGAGATCTGTCCCTGGCTCCCTCCGCTGGGAGATAGGGAGGGAACCCAGGGGAGAGAAAAAACACACACACACACACAGAGCAGGTTCAGGTCAAACCACCCTTCCTGTTTGATTAAGTAACCAGGGACCGGTTCTGTCTTGAGAGTTCACAGTACAGTTTGAGGAAACACTACTCCCTAAATACTCTCTATTGTTACAAATCCAGCGTGACACTTCCTCACACATGCATTGAAACGCTCACTCCCAACTGTGTGTGCGTCCTTAAGAAACAGTATTTTTGAAACTCTAGTGATGTCGAGGGAAATTATTTCGTTTTGAGACCCTTTTTTCACCCATTCCCACTTCTTCCTCAAAGCCTCAAAGCATTTATGTGTATATGTATATATGGACATGTCAGGATTTTTGGTGTCCTCTTCCTAAACCAGGATTTAGACACGGCTATGACATCAGGATTGGCGGAGGGTGCTTAAGCAGGGAATAAAACAAACTTAGGGAGGAGGCTTCTAATGTTAACATGCATAATGTTAACAATGTTAACGCCATGAGTAGTTAATCATGAAACATACACCCCTGCATTTCTTGTTCTCATATAGTTCTTTATTCCTGTCTGCGTAATGTACTGAGAACCCAGCTGGCTGTATGGACGGTGACAGTATATCCAGAGAGAGCCATGATTCTGTGAAACAGAGTATGTTAGTCCCTGATGTCTCTGGAAGGAGATCCTCGCCCTAAGCTTGTATACTTTATTGTCCAGAGACTGAACATTAGCGAGTAATATACTCTGACGCGGTGGATGGTGTGCACGCCTCCTCAGTCAGACTACTAGTCGCCTCCGAATACCTCTTCTCTGCCGGCGGCGTCTTGGAGCAGCGTTTGGGATAAGTTCAATTGGGGGGTACGAACAAAGGATGCAATTCGAGAAAGTCTTATTCCTGGTCATAATGCTGCTGAGTTACCACCGCTCTGATATCCAAAAGTTCTTTCCGGCTGTATGTGGTAACACAAACTTTCTAATAATGTAAGAAATAACATACAACAAAGTTGCTTAGGAGCTAGAAGCAGAGCTGTCATGTCTGTCGGCAGTTATTTGCTTGACAATCACTGCCCTAATGGTGAGTAGTGGGTACTATGAGACGTGACCCTGCGCTGCATGCCTTTGTCTTGTTAATGTTACTGGTTTCTTCATGCACCTTTAAACATGGCACCAATTCTCTCTCTTCACAGTTATGCTTATTCCTGCTGAGTTAAACGAGGAAAGCTTTCAATATTAGGAAGGTGTTCCCAATGTTTTGTAAACTGTGCGTATTCCATGTTTTGGTAAAAATTGTTCCAAATGAAGTAGAAATTATTTATCCCTCTTTAACTTGCAGGAGAAAGTTGTTTGAAGAGGAACTTGACCCGGGGCTTCCTTGGCCACACAGTGTGTTCCTGGTCTCTCACTTCTCTGTGGTTGGTGCCTGTCCAACACTGTCATTATGTGGCCCAGTAGCTACGGTTGACATGATGGGATACAGACATTAAAGCATCGGTCTCTCAGGCCAACATATGCCACATTTTGTCAATTTTTTTGTTGTTGGTACTTTGTGCGCAGGTTTTACTCGACAATCGTGTCGAATTTTCTCTCTAGAATTGAACCCGGTTCTTTGTTCTAGATCCTTGTCTACATCAGCAAACACCTCTGCAGGTCATAGCAGTTCGAAGAGCAGTCTACAGGGAGGAGAATGTGGGTTAGAGATGCGGGAATGAGCAGATAGCTGTGTCTGTGTTAACTACCTCAACATGCTGCAGCTAGTTGAGCTGAGCTGGGGGTATTTTCAGGGTGGAGGAGAGACTCAAACAAGAGAGAGAGCGAGAAGTCTACTGGAGACCTTGAGACATTTGGAGTCATTGATTCTCTTTTCATTTAGTTAGTTGGCAGGTAGAGCAGAGGAGACCCCTCATTTAGTCTCTCTGGAGAGTATGGTGGAGTGTATGTCATTTCACCTAACCATCTTCATCTAGTTTGCCCCACTTTGCGATTCCCCCACCCTACCCTAAAGAATCCCTCAGGTGGTAGTTGTGACAGTTCATGAACAGGAATCTTCAGTAGCATATGGCTCAAGATGCGCTTAAACCACAATGTAGACCAAATGGTCAGTTAACGAGCAGTATGACTTAATTCTGTGCTTTTGTAGTTACTCTACCTGGAATGTGCTTGTTAGGCGTTTTATACAACAGAGGGTTTTTTCCCTTGCATCTAGCTTGGTTTATTGTCATATACTTATTGTTTCACGGTTCCCCTGACCTTTTGAAAGTACTGTAGTTCTGTATGGCTTTGCTTGGCCCACCCAGCAGGAAGTCTCTCTGTGTCAGAGTTTGTCCTTCTGAGAACCTTGTGGTTGTTTGCGAGTGACCATGGGGCAGTTCAAGTTTCATCCAGGATGCAGTATGACAGGCTCTGTCCTGTGCCGAACCTGTGAGTTACAGCATCTTAAACATCACATCCTCCTCTTTATCTGTACCGCATTGTCAGTCTCGCCTCCCACACAGACAGAGACACACACACACCCTCACACACACTGTTTTGCTCCTAGCTGAAAGTGTCCTGCAACAAGGCCAGTTTTTTTATATATATATATATATATATATATATTTTTTTTGTATAAGTCCATTTGTCCTTAGACCACTCAACAACTCCTCTTTATGCCGCAAACACACTAATATATTTAGTCTGCACAGTCCGAAGATAACGAATCTGCTTAGCTGTTCTAAAGTAGGAAAAAATACTACTAAAGCCCAGATTCCCAAAATGGCTACAGGGTCTTAACATGACACACTTTTACCTCTTAAGGAAGCTTCCTGGGACTTCTTGATTAGAACACTACTCTAAAGAAATAGGTCACAGGAATCTCTTGCTGTTTCGTGAAATTGATGTGGAGAATGGCACTGTCTGACGACAAAGTAATTGAAGTCTGTTCCTGTGATGAAACAGCTTTTACCACTGGGGGGAAAAAAGTTTGCCACTGACTAAAAATAGTTTGAGACTGTTGCAGCTCAGTGTTTTGTAGTCACTATCTCCATAATGTTTAATGAAGCTAGCATACAGTTATTGTGATTATTTTAGAGAGACTAAATCGCCGAGACATGAATTCAAGGCACATTACACACACGGTACAAAGAGTTTATTGGTGGTAAAAAGGAACAGTAAAGCTCAACTTGGCACCAGCCAGCTCCAGTGAACTTTCATCAAGCGTTTTCGCTATGGTGAGGATGGTGGAAACTTGGCAGGATTAGATTAGCTGAACCCTTGAGTGCCCTGTGCCATCTTTGGAAGAGCACTCCATAGGGCACTTGTATAGTACACTTCAGAGGTTTGTTAGAATCCACTGAACCCTACAGCTGAACCCAGACTGCTCCCTGCTCCCCATGCCCTCCCTTTGTTAGGGCACTTTATAGGGCACTTCAGAGAAAGATTGGCAGTACTCGTTGAACCCTGGAGCTGAACCCTTCTCCCAGGCTGCTCCCTTTCTAAGGGCACTTCATAAGGCACTTTGGTGTGAAAGCCAGGGCCAGACCTACTGAGTGCTGACCTCCAGGAAGGATCAAATTAGGGTGTGTGTGTATGTGTGTGTATATATATATATATATATATATATATATATATACACACACACATACACATAGTGGGTCTGTTCACGTCAACCCCCAGGTGTTAAAGACCTAGTGCCCAATGGGCGAGCACCTGGCTGGGACCCCAGCCCTGCTTTAATAGAGGTTAACAGCCCTTTTTCTAGTGTGGTAGTAAAACCAGAGCTGCCTCCTGGACCTGAGGGCCTGTTTTGTTACCATGTGGTGTGAAAGAACTGAGCAGCTAATGCTAACAGCCTGTTAATATAACACCTTCACTCCCTTCTGTTCCAATGGAATAGTTGGACACACACAGGCTCGCTCGCACACCTGTTTTGTTGAATACACCTACTTGCCAGAAATGTGGGTTCATGAAGTTCACAGTGAAGTGTTGGAGCAAGGACTAAGTCTGAACCCATAACTGTGTTACAGCTATTAAATACACTTTGAAGCAAAGGTGTCACTGCACAACTTCATGTTCACTTCTATTTGTGTAGGACGCCGGCTTCCCCTGCTTCTAATAGTGCACGTGTTGATTTGTTTTATTCATAGTTCGATGTGTTTATCATTTAGTATTGATTGATGTCTGTCTTTGTACTTCGTATTGTCGATTCTGTGGTGGCGATCAGGCAATTTCCTTTCTTGATATCAATGGAGTTATTTTACTAATACTAACTACTATGTTTCAGAACAGTGTTCACTTTATGGTTTGTACACATTTCTAATGTAATGACTTGTTGCCGTGTGTGTGTGTGTCTATAGCTATACAAGCAGGACTGCGAGACGTTTGGAACGGTTGTCAAGATGCTGGTGGTCAAGGAGCCCAGTCTGGAGAAGCTGCTCCAGAACCCTCTGAAGGACAACCTGATTGAGATCAGGGAGCTTTGCCTTGACGACCTCCGACACTTTATCATAGAGCTGGACCAGGTCATGAAGCCAGAACCGTCAACATGAGGGGGAACCACAAAGCCCTTATTACGTGCAGGTATTGATGGACCAGAGGTGGCGTTTGTGTGGTGGCATAGAAGACTGTGAGAGGAGGCAACCTAGTATGGCATCCTCTCCACACTGTGATTAAGAAGAAATCATATTCATAGAAAAAGAATGGTACCCCTTTTTTCTCCCCAATTTCGTGATATTCAATTGATAGTTAGTCTTGTCGCCATCGCTGCAACTCCCGTACGGACTCGGGAGAGGCAAAGGTCGAGAGCCATGCATCCTCTGAAACACGACCCTGCCAAGATATTGAAGTACATTTTCAAGAAAAAACACTAACAATTGTTCACTAAAAAATATTTTATTATTGGAAACATGCTTATTTGAGGTCACTTTATGGTGTTAATATTTGAAAGAATATTTTTGTTTTTTTCCATGCTGTTTATATAGATTTCAGGTGTCGTTCCTTTAAACCTCATGTCCAGCAGTAATTTCTTCACTCCTTAGTTAGACACATTGCAAGAACTCCACTTCTGGCTTTCTGACCAACTGTTAAACAACCAAATCACACAGATTTTTTTAAAGGTACACTGTGTGTGTGTGTACACAGAAGGAATGGAAAGAATACGCTTTTTGGAGTTCAGTCATCAACATTTGTGTACCGTAATGAAGAGTTTTGAGTTGTTTCAATACCGTTTAGTTCTCTCCAGAAAACTTGTCCGAAAACCAATGTTTTGCATATTTTATGGTGTTTACTGTCATACAGTACCAGTCAAAAGTTTGGACACACCTACTCATTCAAGGGTTTTTCTTTATTTTTACTATTTTCTACATTGTAGAATAATAGTGAAGACAAACTATGGAATCATGTAGTAAACAAAGTGTTAAACAGATCAAAATATATTTTCTATTTGAGATTCTTCAAAGTAGCCACTCTTTGCATTGACAGTTTTGCACACTCTTGGCATTCTCTCAAACAGCTTCACCTGGAATGCTTTTCCAATCGTCTTGAAGGAGTTCCCTGGGTCATTGTCCTGTTGAAAAACAAATGATAGTCCCACTAAGCGCAAACCAAACTTTTGACTGATACTGTATATGTTCTCTTTGTTTAACTTTTATTACCTAACAGATAAAGTATTTAACAAGCTTTCTGGAGTTTCTGTTCCTCTACACTATATTCATTCTTCATACACATACTCGTTCTGTACAAACTTTTGGGGGGACATTGCTCTCCTTTTAAAATAAACAAAAAACCTGACATGTTATGTTTTTTTTATTACAATTATTATCTTAGCCTTTTATATTTCAGTTTTTACATTTATACAGATGACTGTGCTCTGTTTACAATATAATATGACCCATAAATAAAATAGTCAACCCAACCAGGCCCTTTATAGTACATATGCTATCCCCACTTGTCAGGGCTGCAAATGCATACTGGTAAGCCTAAATACAAAAGAAGCACATACATGGAAATAGCTGATGTCATCCTACTGTATTCTATAATACCTTTGCTGGCAGAAACTATCATACTTTCATTTTTAAAACCCTGGTTAGCAAAATAGTAGATTCTTTAATAACTGGGGCTCCCGAGTGGTGCCGCGGTCCAAGCCACTGCATCTCAGTGCTAAAGGTGTCACTACAGACCTTGGTTTGATTCCAGGCTGTATCACAACCGGATGTGATTGGGAGTCCCATAGTGCGGTGCACAATTGGCCCAGCGTTGTTAGGGTTTGGCCATCATTGTAATTTGTTCTTAACTGACTTGCCTACTTAAGTAAAGGTAAAAAAAAAAAAATGCAATCTGTTTAGTCTTTCAATGCCATTCCACTGACAAACATGTCTGTTGGCAAAAGAATTTGGGCATTTGTTGCAAGCAGGCAGGCCATTTCCATATTCCGAACAGTGACAACGAGAGATCTAGAGGGGGGTTGCAATGCAGACAGAGTATAATTTAAAAGGGTACTCCACAAAAACTTATTATGAAATTATACAGTTTTTCCCCTTGTGCCCCTTCTTTTTTTTGGACTTAGTCCGCGGGACTCCCCCGTAAGGCGGGGAGAGCAGGCCTGCCACGTGGCTAGTGTTGGGCAGGTTATCATAGTAGTGTCTGTGTGGCTGGGGGATGGGCTGCCCCAGGAAAAAGCCTTCCTCCTCAGACTCAGACTCTGAGGAGGAAGACGAGCAGGTGGAGCACCAGTCATCCTCGCCCCTGTCCCCACACATCCCCAGGAACCTCTCCATGGCTGGGCCCTGCTGGAGCCCGTAATCTGAGGTGGTGTGGTGGGGATGGGGGTGACCAGGTTGGCCCTGGCCATACCTCTGCTGGTTGGGCAGGAAGGTCTGCTGCTGAGGACCCTTGTGGCCGTGGCTCCTATGGCTTCTATGGTCCTCTCTGAAGTACATGCGGTTGGCCCTCTCCTTGGGCACCAGGTGGAGAGCGTTGTCGGAGCGGGACTTGCGGCTGCGGCGCCTCCTGTGGTGATGGTGGTGGTTGTGATGGCGGCCGGAGCTTGAACCAAGAAGCTCCGGGTCCTGCTCTTCAAAGTGATAGGCACGCCGCCGCGTCCGCTCGCTCATGGGGGGCTGGCGCACTGGCAGGTCACCATAGTGACTGTTGTCAATGACGTCTGGGGAGAACTTGACCTGTTGGGGTCGGGACTGGGAGCGAGTCCTCCTCAACTCTGGGACGTGGGGTGGCTTTGGGGGAGAGGGAAGAGGAGCCGCCTCTTCCTCTGGTACATTCTCCTCCACCTGCTCCAGCTCGGATGTAAGGCTCTTCAGGGAATTGGCACTGCAGTGTAACGTGGAGGAATTGAGAGTTCCCATGTTGCTTGTGTTCTCACAGTTCTCTGCCTCAAGCTCCTGGAAGTTTTGTAAGGAGTAGACCAGAGGGTGCTCTTTACTGTCTCCGTTTACTGATGCTGCTGTAAGAAGAAGAAAAGGAGAGAGAATGAGAAAATATGTTTGTACAAGGTGTCTATTCACCACAATGCTGTTTCAAATAACAATCTGCCCTCACAGAACATTGAAACGTAGTATGCTACACAGATCAAAACCTGGTTAAGCCTAGTCCTGGACTAAAAGGCTATTCCAATAGAGATGTAACATGTCTTACCGGTGATGTTGGACAGTGCCAGTGAGTCCATCGAGTCCCTGACGCTCTGATCCGTCTGTTTCAGCCCATCTGTGATACACTCCAGAGAGTCATCATACCACTGTTTTTCCTCCCTCTGGAAGCCTTTATCCCCGATGCTACCAGCTCTGTGCTCCATCTCCAGCTCCTGGAGCTTTCTGCTGCTAGCAGGGCCTGGGTGGCTACCGTAGGCTGAATCCCCTAACCCATCCTGGGACTGAGCCCAGTACATATCTGCCTGGTACTTCTTACTGGCCAGGCTTTGGCTGCCTGACCCTCCTCCACCTCTCCCAGCCCTTGAGCCCTGAGGCTCACACTGTTTCATCTTGACCTCTGCCTCGGTCATCCACAGATCTGTTGGGGGTCTGGAGTCGACTGTCTCACCCTGCTGGAAGATACCTTGCTCCCCAAACTTGAGCAGCAGCTGTGTCATGTAGTCCTCGTGCTCGGCCCACTCCTCTTCCTCCCGGTCCTCGGGGGCCTCAGTGCCCTCCCTCCCCTTCCAAAATTGCTCCTCGTTGGTTATACCCAGGTGGGCCAGCTTGTTGGTGAGGGTGTCTGTGTTGCCGGAATCACCGGTGAACCCAGGGAACTTGTAGTTGACGGAGGGCGAGAAGAGGAGTGACTGGCGGCACTGGTCAGCCGAGCGGCTGCTCTTGCCCATGCGGACGCTGCGGCGGGATTCGCGGGAGCGAGCAGACTGGAAGGCGGAGTCGGAGGAGTCTGAGGTGTGGACATCCTCTCCCAGACTGCAGGCCTTGGAGCAGTAAATGCGGCCCTGCTTGGGCAGGAAGGGACAGCCCAGTAGAGAGCTCTTACACTGGGCACAGCAGAAACAACCCTCGGTGGCATGCCAGTGGAGACCGTCATACGTCATCTGGGGATTGTCCACCCCTAGCGGAGAGGAAAATTTGTGTATTTTTTAAACACTTTTGTGGTGCGATTCCCTGGATCATTGTCAAGTTCCTCCTAGGCATATGTCATATAACATGTTTATACTGGCTGAGAATAATGACATGTTACCTTACTTGGATCTTTTGCATTGGATGACTAACACGATTTCAGTTTATTGTAGTTTCTGGCATTTATTTTACAATGGCAGAAGCAGGTCTGTCTGCAGTGGTCAGGGCTTACCGATGTGTTCTCTGCAGGCCTCGCAGTACTCGGCGAAGAGCGAGCCGAAGCAGCCGCAGCAATATGGCCGCCCGTCCTTCATGATATAACGCTGTCCCCCCAGCACCGTCTCACACTCGAAACAGGAGAAGTGCTTCATGTGCCAATGACGCCCCTCCGCCTCTGTGCACTCATCAGAGAAGATAACCTGAAGACAGACACACAAACAAGTAGCTTGAGAAGTGCGGCTTGGTTTGGTCTAGCGGTTATTGCCGTTGCCTTCAGAGAACATATGTCAGTGTTGGTGTGAGTTCAATTCCGACCCAGCATGGTTTTTAGGAACAATGCTTGGTGTGCCGCCACAATGGCTCTTCACACCCCACACACAAACGTCTCACCTCGTCGCAGGCTGAGCAACGTGGTTTGAGCAGTTCAGCGTGGTGTCGGCCACAGTGGATCTTTCCGTCCTGGTAGAAGTAGATGAGGTCCACCAGCAGTTCGCTACACATGGAGCACGCAAAGCATGCTGGGTGCCAGACCAGCCCAGGACCCGCTCTGGAGGCAAACACCGCCATTTCTCCACCGTTGACGCTCTCCCCACACTGTAATGAAAACAACAACACGGACAGGAACAGAGTTTCACTCTCAAACTAGAGGTTGTATACTGTAGTATTTTACTAAGCTCATAAAATATTTATACATTCATTTTAGTTTAGAATTAATCGGTATACAGTACCAGTCAATATTTTGGACACACCTACTCATTCAAGAGTTTTTCTTCATTTTGACTTTGTTACATTGTAGAATAATAGTGAAGACATCAACACATATGGACTCATGTAGTAACCAAAAAGGTGTTAAACAAATCAAAATATAGTTTATTTGAGATTCTTCAAAGTAGCCACCCTTTGTCTTGATTGCAGCTTTCCACACTCTTGGCATTCTCTGAACCAGCTTTGAGGTAGTCACCTGGAATGCTTTTCAATTAACAGGTGTGCCTTTTTAAAAGTACATTTGTGGAATTTATTTCCTTAATGCGTTTGAGCCAATCACTTGTGTTATGGCAAGGTAGGTGTGGTATTCAGAAGATGGCCCTATTTGGTAAAAGACCAAGTCCATATTATGACAAGAACAGTTTAAATAAGCAAAGAGAAACAAAACAGTCCATTACTTTAAGACATTCTGGAAAATGTCAAGAACTTTGAAAGTTTCTTCAAGTACAATTGCAAAAACCATCAAGCCCTATGATGAAACTGTCTCTCATGAGGACCGCCACAGGAAAGGAAGACCCAGAATTACCTCTGCTGCAGAGGATAAGTTCATTAGAGTTACCAGCCTCAGAAATTGCAGCCCAAATAAATGCTTCACAGAGTTCATGTAACAGACACATCTCAACATCAAGGCAAAGGGTGGCTACTTCTGAAGAATCTCAAATATATTTAGATTAGTTTTACACTTTTTTTTTGTTACATGATTCCATATGTGTTATTTCCTAGTTTTGATGTCTTCTCTTACTTTTTCAAAGTAACTTTAGCTAAGTAAAATATATTTTTCTGAAGGGTAGCTTTAGTGTAGCTTGTTAAACTATACAGTGTTGTCAGAGTAGCTTCCATGCCCTACTGAGGACTGAGGAGAAAAGGGGGAGACGTGGCCAATTCCCTTCCATCTGTGTTGAGAACATGGCATCTGGTGTTGTTATGGGAATTATGACCGTGAGGCTAACTGTGGTCCACTACGGTCCCACTGCGGTCAGGTTGTCAGGCTCTTGTTTGTTTGTCTCTGTATGCCATGTGGGGACACACAGGCCTTGCTTTTTAACATGCACTCTCGCTCTCTCTCTCGCTCTCACACACGGCAAAAGCTAAAGCGGGCAGTGAACAAGCATCAGCGTTGATGAGAAAACAGCCTTTATCTTGGAGTGGAGTGAGTGATGTTGACTGGAGGGAGAGCCACCAGAGAGCTGTGTTTTGACAAGAGGGCTCCCGAGTGGCGCAGCGGTCTAAGGCACTGCATCTCAGTGCAAGAGGCATCACTACAGTCCTTGGTTCGAATCCAGGCTGTATCACATCCGGCCCTGATTGGGAGTCCCATAGGGTGGCACACAATTGGCCCAGCGTCGGCCGGGGTAGGCCGTCATTGTAAATAGGAATTTGTCCTTCACTGACTTGCCTAGTTAAATAAAGGTTCAATTGAAAGAAATTAAATAAAAATGGTGGCCAACCTCAGGCTGCTCAGGACCCATTTTAAATTCACTAAATAAAACACTGAATGTGGAGCACAGCACAGTCCGCCAACCTTCTAACGACTCTCCAAGCCACTGAGAGGCTTTTTAGATTATCGACTGCATGGCTGAAAATCCAGCATATGTTTAGGGATCTCTGGCATGGCATGGTTGACCTGGAGCTTCTTGTCTGGGTTTTAGCCTTCTATTCACAATGGGATAAACAAAAAGGCTACATCTCTCTGTAATCGGTTTCTCAATAGTATACATAAGTTACTTGAGTAATGTGGATCAGTGTGTCCTGTTAGGGACTGAGGTAAGGTGAGAGAGGCAGAGCGGGGACGTACATGTTCACAGACACTGTGTAGCAGGGCCCGCGGCAACAGTTTGAGGGAGCCCCTCCCCAGTGCCTCCTTCTTCCTCTGGACACTGAACATGTGGAGCTCCTTCTTCTCCTCCTCACTGAGAGACTGGCAGTACCGCACCTGGGGGGAGGGAGAGGGATAGAAGAAACAGTCAAACACAGGGAAAGTGGACTTTTTATTGTACAACCACAAATGGAGCAAAGAGTGACAACCAATATTTTAGTGTTTTAGTAAAACGCACACAGGTCAGTCCTTCAATCATCATAAGACAGAGAGAACGTTGAGCTGCATACCAGGGCATGTTCAACAAAGCCTCCTCTTGCCCTCCCACCTCCGTCATCCCCACTCCAATCCTCCACCCTAAACCTAAGCCTGGCTTAGCTCTGACAGAACTATTTTAACACCCCCTTTTTGATGTCTCCCTCCTAAACCGCTAACTAGGGAAGGCAGACATTAACAATTTACACAAACAAGGGTTGTGTTTAGAGTGAAATCACGAGAGGGCGAGCAACAAAGAGACACAGAGTAGGCGGCTCGGGCAGTGGTGCCACTGTTAGTGGCGGTGGCATAAAGAAAGACTTTCTCTTTCAGCAGTGTCCCCCGTCCCACAGTTCCGTCCCAATAATACCTCACCGTCCCACAGTTCTGTCCCCATAAAGACCACATCTAGGACAGGAATCCTGCTAGCGGGGGCTCCCAGCACATCATTAAGTCAAAAGATGTATTGTGCCCACGCCATTTCAGTCTGTGACCCAGTGTGGGACCAAGGGACTAAACTCTGTGACGCCGGCAACGTGAATGTCTTGTCCTCCCACACATGACCAGAATGGCGTGGAGATATAGGTGACTGGGATGGAGTGAATTCCATTTCAACTTAAATCAACTGGAAGTTAAATAAAATGTTTGTTGCTTGGAGAATTGGACTTGGAAGTTTATTTTTAGTCTGAATTTAAATGGAATTGACACCAACCCTGGTAGGTAGTAAGGTGGTGTTAAACAGAGGTTCACTGAAAGGCAGTGAAGGACAATGGTTGGACACAGCCCTTCAAACAACATTGAGTCCAAAAAAAGGGGATGGGAGGGATGGATTTGGGGGAAATGGGTGCTATCCTTCTGTGAGACCTGCCCTGTTACGATGCCTTTAATGAGAGGGCTCACTGAGATGCATTTTATGACACCTGCATAAACACACACACTCACAGTTTATGAACTACACACACCCATGCATGCACATACACATACAAACTCTTTGGAGTCTTACCTCATTGTCATGTGGAGGCAGTTGATAGAGGAGTTGTTTGATTCTGAACTTCTCTCCGGGACTGTTAACATATGGGACCTTGTCCTCTGGCAGACAGGAGAAGTATAGCTGGACCTGGACCATAGACAGCAAAAGAGAGATGTTTAGAGACAGTAACAAATTCATCTTTGTTTTAGTATGTGTATTTGATCCTTGCGAGAATTGAACCTTGGCGTTGGTAGCGCCATGCTTCCACCTACCACACAAACAAATTAGCTCGGAGGGTTGCCTATACTGTGAAGTAACACGGAAATCAAATGTTCTTGGCTAAGAACATGAAAACAGCCCTGACCTTTTTCTAGCTCCCTGTTGAAAGAAGAGCACCGTCACAGATTTATCTTAACCTATTTCACTGTCCCAGATTAGATGTTATTCAGTACACTAGGAATAATAATATACCTACCCAGACTGCCCCTGGATAATGGGCTGCGTGCGTGTATGTGCGTGCGTTTGTGTGTCCCTACCCTAAAAGTTAGCACATCGCGGGCTCCTTTCTTGTGACTTGTCAAGCACCAAGCACCACCCCAAAGCCACTTAGAGACAGGATGTGTATATTTTTATTTACACACTCGGGCATGGAAAAGTCTGCTAGTGATTAGTAGAAATCTTGGCAGATCAGAGAAGGCTGGAGAAGGCCTTTAGTCGTGGATCAGGACCCCATTGCTCACCCCGTCCTGCTGGTTGCTGGCAACACCAGGCTCGGCTCGGAGCGGGCATTGCCACGGCTGCCTTTTACAGACCTGTCACAAACAGAGTCCACTTGTGCTATGTGGCACTCTCCCAAGTACCGGGGAGGCCTCCTTCCCTTCCTTCTCTCATCGGTCTCACTCTCTCCCTCCCTTCCCTTACTCCCCTCACCCTATCCCCCTCTCCCTCCCTTTTAAAAAGCACACATGGAAGCAATGAAGGGTGATCGGGGGAGAGAAAGATAAAGGGGAGAGAAGGGACCGAAGCAACAGGGAGAACCCTGCCTCTAAAGCCTCCCCTTTGTGTGTAAATGCATGGGTTAACTGTAATGCCTTTACAGCAGCTATTCTGTGGAATGGCCCTGTAGTGCACATTATGGGGTGATCACTACAGTGGAGAAACACACAGCCCCGGAGGAAGGGCGTCTGTCAGTGTACTGTTCTGTAACCCTTGGCCTGGGGAGGTGGATATAGGGGGCAATAGAGCAGCAGGAAGCCCCCTCTAAACAGGAGACAAGAACATCCCACCTTTTTATCTGGTGTCTGTAATGACCCTTCCCCGTAAAGTAGCCTTCAGTGGTGGTCAACGGCCTAGAGGGGCAAAGTAGTAACCAGCCCAGTCGCCCCAAGGGTCAAAGTGCCACGGTGACAGTTAGACAGGCAGCTTTGTCCTGCTTCAGGTTGACAAGCCCTCCCGCTGCACTGCCCACCACCACAAAAACCTGAGGAGGCCTGGTAATTTACCTAATGGAGTTATGACAAGGAGAATAATGATAGAGAAAGCTACTGTGGTATTTTTCAGCTCCTATCTAAACAAGCAAATCTGCTTCTGGGCTTTTGCGCAGGTAGCCTAGTGGTTGGAGCGTTGGACTAGTAACCGAAAGGTTGCAAGATCAAATCCCCGAGCTGACAAGGTAAAAATCTGTCGTTCTGCCACGAACAAGGCAGTTAACCCACTGTTCCCTGGTAGGCCGTCATTGAAAATAAGAATTTGTTCTTAACTGACTTGCCTAGTTAAATAAAGGTCAAATTAAAATAAAAGTTGGTAACAGCATGACACTAGAAACGGCAAGGTCGGTGGGTTCAATTCCCACAAATAATCATCACATACTGCTTTGTCATTTTGTGGAACAGGGGAACAGCGGTTGTATTCCATATGTGGCATATTAGTGGCATATAGTGTTGAATTTAAGGGGCATGCATTAGAACTGGGGGGTGCTGTGTAGATTTTGGCGCGTCTCACCTGTTCGGGTCTGAGGCCGGGCGGCACCCAGGCATACTCCTCCAGGGCACATCCGGAGTCGTCATCGGACGTGGAGCTCCTCTGGAAGCCATAGTTCAGTCGACTTTTGACCTTCTGTTCCATCACAGACCGTGGGCCCCGCACCCCGACCTGGTAACCACACGCACTCTCCGGGTTCATCACACACCACGCCTTCTACTGCAGAGAGAAAGAAGGAGAGCGGGAGAGAGAGAGGGATGTGTTACGTCAGGGCGATAGTATTAAGTTTTTCACACTACTGAGTCGAGCCGAACCAAGCTGTGCTGATATGGACTGGTAACCCATCCACGATAGAAGCTATAAAACACGCTGAACCCCTCTCCCCTTATCGTTCCAGGAATCTTAGTCTCAGCAGTCACTGAGTCACTATACCACCACTTTCATGTGGGATGTTTTCCCCGAAAGGCACTGAGAGGGGATCTGGGTAACACTTAAGTTCTTCTGGTGACGATTTGCCTTTACGATTCACAAATCACAATGGTACTATTTTTTTGCCATTGTGGCAGTGTTTCATCATGATGGGTCCCCCTCATGTGGCTTGGGTCGAAAACCATTATAAAACTCCCCCAGTTTCGCAAGTTCATTTTACGAGGTGATGTCTTGACTTGTTGTGAGACCTTTACAGACTGCTTGTATTACAGTACCTGAATTCTACATCGACTTCAACAACGGACTGCACATTCCACCTTCATACTGTAATTACTTTTCCTTTCAGCACAGACGTGAGAGCAAAACCAGGCCGAGCAGACTCACACTTTAAAATTTCACCTTATCACCTTATCTGTACAGCACATGCTTCAGAGACCGATGAGTTATACACTGAGTGTACAAAACATTAAGAACACCTGCTCTTTCCGTGGCATAGTCTGACAGGGTGAATCCATGTGAAAGCTATGATCCCTTATTGATGACACTTGTTAAATCCACTTCAATCAGTGTAGATGAAGGGGAGGAGATAGGTTAAAGAAGGATTTTAAAGCCTTGAGACAATTGAGACATGGATTGTGTATGTGTGCCACTCAGAGGGTGAACAGGCAAGACCACAGATATACAGTCGTGGCCAAAAGATTTGAGAATGACACAAATATACATTTCCACAAAGTTTGCTGCTTCAGTGTCTTTAGATATTTTTGTCAGATGTTACTATGGAATACTGAAGTCTAATTACAAGCATTTCACAAGTGTCAAAGGCTTTTATTGACAATTACATGAAGTTGATGCAAAGAGTCAATATTTGCAGTGTTGACCCTTCTTTTTCAAGACCTCTGCAATCCGCCCTGGCATGCTGTCAATTAACTTCTGGGCCACATCCTGACTGATGGCAGCTCATTCTTGCATAATCAATGCTTAGAGTTTTGTTTGTCCACCTGCCTCTTGAGGACTGACCACAAATTCTCAATGGGATTAAGGTCTGGGGAGATTCCTGGCCATGGACTCAAAATATCGATGTTTTGTTTCCCGAGCCACTTAGTTATCACTTTTGCCTTATGGCAAGGTGCTCCATCATGCTGGAAAATGCATTGTTCATCACCAAACTGTTCCTGGATGGTTGGGAGAAGTTGATCTCGGAGGATGTGTTGGTACCATTCTTTATTCATGGCTGTGTTCTTAGGCAAAATTGTGAGTGAGCCCACTCCCTTGGCTGAGAAGCAACCCCACACATGAATGGTCTCAGGATGCTTTACTGTTGGCATGACACAGGACTGATGGTAGCGCTCACCTTGTCTTCTCCGGACAAGCTTTTTTCCGGGTGCCCCAAACAATCGGAAAGGGGAATCAACAGTGAAAATGACTTTACCCCAGTCCTCAGCAGTCCAATCCTTGTACCTATTGTAGAATATCAGTCTGTCCCTGATGTTTTTCCTGGAGAGAAGTGGCTTCTTTGATGCCCTTTCTTGACACCAGGCCATCCTCCAAAAGTCTTCGCCTCACTATGCGTGAAGATGCACTCACTCCTGCCTGCTGCCATTCCTGAGCAAGCTCTGGTGGTGCCCCGATCCCACAGCTGAATCAAGTTTAGGAGATGGTCCTGGCGCTTGCTGGACTTTCTTGGAGCCTTCTTCACAACAATTTAACCGCTCCCCTTGAAGTTCTTGATGATCCGATAAATGGTTGATTTAGGTGCAATCTTACTGGTAGCAATATCCTTGCCTGTGAAGACCTTTTTGTGCAAAATAATGATGACGGCACGTGTTTCCTTGCAGGTAACCATGGTTGACAGAGGAAGAACAATGATTCCATGCACCACCCTCCTTTTGAAGCTTCCAGTCTGTTATTCGAACTCAATCAGCATGACAGAGTGATCTCCAGCCTTGTCCTCGTCAACACTCACACCTGTGTTAAAAAGAGAATCACTGACATGTCAGCTGGTCCTTTTGTGGCAGGGCTGAAATGCAGTGCAACTGATTTTGCATGGTGAAGAGAGACTTTTTAATTAATTGCAATTCATCTGATCACTCTTCATAACATTCTGGAGTATATGCAAATTGCCATCATACAAACTGAGGCAGCAGACTTTGAAAATGAATAATTGTGTCATTCTCAAAACCTTTGGCCACGAATGCACAGTGCATTCGGAATGCATTCAGATCCGTTGACTTTTTCCACATTTTGTTACAGCGTTATTGTAAAATGTATACAATTGTTTTTTTCCCCTCATCAAACTACACACAATACCCCATAATGACAAAGCAAAAACAGTTTTTTGGGATTTTTTGCCCCATAAAAAAAATCTACTGAAATATCACAAGTATTTAAACCTTTTCCACGTACTTTGTTAAAGCATCTTTGGCAGTGATTATTACAGCCTCGAGTCTTCTTGGGTATGATGCTACAAGCTTGGCACACCTGTATGTGGGGAGTTTCTCCCATTCTTCTCTGCAGATCCCATCAAGCTCTGTCAGGTTGGATGGGGAGTGTCGCTGCACAGCTATTTTCAGGTCTCTCCAGAGATGTTGGATCGGGTTAAAGTCCGGGCTCTGGCTGGGCCACTCAAGGACATTGAGAGACTTGTCCCGAAGCCACTCCTGCGTTGTCTTGGCTATGTGCTTAGGGTCGCTGTTGGAAGGAGAAGCTTTACCCCAGTCTGAGGTCCAGAGCACTCTGAAGCAGGTTTTCATCAAGGATCTCTCTGTGCTTTCCTCTGTTCATCTTTCCCTCGATTCTGACTAGTCTCCCAGTCCCTGCCACTGAAAAACATCCCCACAGCATGATGCTGCCACCACCATGCTTCACCATAGGGATGGTGCCAGGTTACCTCCGGACGTGGCGCTTGTCATTCAGGCCAAAGTGTTCAATCTTGGTTTCATCAGACCAGAGAATCTTGTTTCTCATGGTCTAAGAGTCCTTTAAGTGCCTTTTGGCAAACTCCAAGCGGGCTGTCATGTATTTTACTGAGGAGTGGCTTCCGTCTGGCCACTCTACCATAAAGGCCTGATTTGTGGAGTGCTGCAGAGATGGCTCTCCTTCTGGAAGATTCTCCCATCTCCACAGAGAAACTCTGGAGCAATGTCAAAGTGACCATCGGGTTCTTGGTCACCTCCCTGACCATGGCCCTTCTCCCCTGATTGCTTAGTTTGGCCGGGCGGCCAGCTCTAGGAAGAATCTTGGTGGTTCTAATCTTCTTCCATTTAAGAATGATGGAGGCCACTGTGTTCTTGGGGACCTTCAATGCTGCATAATTACATTTAACAAATGTTAGGCTAAAGCAATGGTTACATCCCAAATGGCACCCTAGAGTATATAGTGTAGTATACACTCCATGTTTAAAAGTAGTGCACTATATAGGGGATATTCTCTACAGCTGAAGAATGGAGCTGGAGGGAATAGTGTCAGTTTTACGGGCTCCTGACCAATTGTTCTATTTTGCCGATCAACTTTTTTGTACGTAATGTTTCCGCCATCGTTTCCTATGACCGAAAAGAGCTTCTGGAGTCTTGAGGTTCTGCTCGCCGGAGTTAAAATACCTCATAAGTTGTGGACCATGTTATTTCCCCAAATTTTTACCACCACAAACCGATGCTAAGACCGCACTCAACGAGCTGTATAGGGCCAAAAGCAAACAAGAAAATGCTCACCTAGAGGCATTGCTCCGAGTGGCCGGTGACTTTAAAATCCGTTTTACCTCATTTCTACCAGCATGACACCTGTGCAACTAGAGGCAAAACAACTAGATCACCTTTACTCCACACACAGAGACATTCAATGCTCTCCCTGACCCTTAATTTGGCAAATCTGACCATAACTATATCCTCCTTATTCCTGCTTACAAGCAAAAACTCAAACAGGATGTACCAGTACCAGATGACTGAAGCGGTCAGATGAAGCAGATGCTTAGCTACAGGACTGTTTCGCTATCACCGACTGGAATATGTTTCTGGGATTCATCTGATGGCATTAAGGCACATCAGTCACCGGCTTCATTAATAAGTGCATTGACGATGTCATCCCTACAGTGTGCGTACGTCCATATCCCAACAAGAACCCATGGATTACAGGCAACATCCGCATCCTCTTTCAAGAAGCGTGAAACTAATCCGGAAGTTTCTAAGAAATCACGCTACACCTTCTGACGAACCATCAAACAGGCCAAGCATCAATACAGCACCAAGATTGAATCCTATTACACTGGCTCTCATGCTTGCAGATGTGGCAGGGTTTGCAAACTATCATGGATTACAAGCTGTGAAGCGCGTTTACCAGACAAGCTAAATTCCTTATATGCTTGCTTTGAGGCTAGCGACGCTGAACCATGCATGAGGGCACAAGCTGTTCGGGACGACTCTGTGATCACACTCTCCATAGCTGATGTGAGTAAGACCTTTAAACAGGTTAACATTCACAAGGCCGCAGGGCCAGATGGATTACCAGGACGCGTACTCAGAGCATGCACTTACCAGCTGGCAAGTGTCTTCACTGACATTTTCAACCTTCCCCTGACCCAGACTGTAATATCTACATGTTTCAAGCCGACTCCCATAGTCCCTTTGCCCAAGAACGCTAAGGTAACCTGTTTAAATGTCTATCGCCCTGTAGCACTCGTATTTGTAGCCATGAAATGCTTTGAAAGGCTGGTCATGGTTCACATCAACAACATCATCCCAGACACTGTGGACCCACTCCAATACCATCCCAACAGATCCATAGATGATGCAATCTATATTGCACTCCACACTGCCCTTTCCCACCTGGACAAAAGGAACATGTGGGAATTCTGATCATTGACTACAGCTCAGTGTTCAATGCCATAGTTCCCATCCAAACTCATCGCTAAGTAAAGGACCCTGGGATTAAACAACTCCCTCTGCAACTGGATCCTGGACTTCCTAACTGGCCACCCCCAGGGGGTGAGGGTAGGCAACCACACATCTGCCACACTGACCCTTAACATGGGGGCCCCTCAGGGGTGTGCTTAGTCCACTCCTGTACTCCTTGTTCACTTACGACTGTGTGGCCGTGCACGACTCCAACACCATCATTACATTTTCAGACGACACTATGGTGGTAGGCCTGATCACTGACGCGATGAGACAGCCTAAAGGGAGGAGGTCAGAGACCTGGCAGTGTGGTGCCCGGACAACAACCTCTACCTCAACGTCAGCAAGACAAAGGAGCTGATCGCAGACTACTGGAAACGGAGGGCAGAGCACGCCCCCATCCACATCGACGGGGCTGTAGTGTGGAGCAGGTTGAGCGCTTCAAGTTCCTAGGTGTCCACATCATTCAGAAATTATCATGGTCCACCCACATCAACACAGTCGTCTCTTCCCTCCCCAGGAGGCTGAAAATATTTAGCATGGGCCCTCAGATCTTCAACACGTTTTACAACTGCACCATTGAGAGCAACTTAACTGGCTGCATCCCCGCTTGGTATGGCAACTTCTTGGCATCCAACCGCAAGGCGCTACAGAGGGTAGTGCGTAAAGCCAAGTACATCACTGGGGCCAAGCTCACTGCCATCCAGGACCTCTATACCAGGCGGTGTCAGAGGAAGGCCCTAAAAACTCTTCATTCTGCTACCGCACGGCAAGCAGTACCGATGCACCAAGTCTGGAACCAACAGGACCCTCAACAGCTTCAACCCCCAACCCATAAGACTACTAAATAGTTTGTCCGGGTAGCTATTGGTTAACTACTTAACAATCTGCATTGACCTTTTTTGCACTAACTCTCTTTTGACTCATCACACACACTGCTGCTACTGTTTATTATCAATCCTGTTGCCCTAGTCACTTTATCCCTACATATATGTAAATATCTACCCCAATTACCTCGTACCACTGCACAATGACTCTACTGGTACCCTGTGTATATAGACAAGCTATCGTTCCTCATTTCTTATTTATTCCTTGTGTTATTGTTTTTCTATTATTTCTTTTTTTCCCCCCTCTCCGCATTGTTGGGAAGGGCCCGTAAAAGTAAGCATTTCACCGGTAGCCTACACCGGTTGTTGACAAAGCATGTGACAAATCAAATGGGATCTCTCTGTATGAGGCTAATGAATAGGAAAAAAGATCTCAAGATAAAAGGGTTCCCTCACTGTAGCTCTGTATAAACAACAGTACCCTGGCCTTAGGAGGCACAAATCCCTGTGGATCCCAGAGCCATATGGGGAACGTCCAAAGCCCCTGCTCTTTTCCCCCTCGCTCTACTTTTTCTTTCCTTCCCTCTCTCTTCTTCTCCTCAGCTGTTTTGTTTTTCAACCTGCCACAGCGAGAGGGGGAAGAAGGGTGTCTGTCTGTCTCTCTGATCATCCTTTATTCTTTGGAATGGATATAGGGAAGAGACAGAGGGGATTCGGGGGAGGAAGTCAGGGATGGATGGAAAGATGGGGATGACAGAAGAGTGGACCCTGACACGGAGAGACACAAATAGGGCAGATGGATCAAAGAATGACTCGCCACGACGCTGACCCACCACACGCACGCAGGCTTGCACCCGCATGCACAAACCTACCCACACTCACCCACACAGCTGACCGGGCCACACAGGAGAGCAGTGTGTGTCCAGGGAGATACATTGAGAAGTGGAAAAGCAAGGGGACTAATCTGTCTTGTCACTGAAATCACTGAGCTGAGGCAGCAGAAGGTTTCAGGGCCTCCTCAGTTCTTTGCGTGTAGCCTACATTTCAAGAGAGCAATGACAAAACAGCTTTGACATACAAGACATTTTTGCTCTGTGAGGATCGAAGGAAAACACATTCATACAACGCTCAAGTAGCAGTAGTACAGTTCTGCCAATACTACTACTGCTGCAGAGGTGGAGGCGACTACAACTACTACATACTATACAAATGCTACTCTGAGCTGTACAAGTCATGCTGAAAGGCCTTGTATGACATATAGGCATGGAGTAAATGAATAGGCTGTTGTGGCCATTTCTCAAAGGAAGGGCCACAGCTCTACAGCTCTGACTGTGAGACTCCACATCCCTCCCCAGCCAGTGGTCAGCACACCCCCCTTGTACCCCTGCTTCCACCCCCCCACGGCTGGGCAGGCACACAGGGCTGGGGAGGGCCGTGGGGACACAGCTGAGAAAACCAGCCACACTTGACTGGTGCCTTTGAAGAAGTCAGGCATGACAGTAGTGGGCCAGAATTCACTCTCAATTAAATGAAATTAAATTCCATGGCTTTAATGGCAAATTTAACATGTGTTTCATATGTTAACATTGCCGAAGCAAGTGAAGTAGATAATAAATAAAAGTGAAATAAACAATTAAAATTAACAGTAAACATTACACTCACAGATGTTCCAAAAGAATAAAGACATTTCAAATGTCATATATAGTCTCTCTCTCAGAATGGCATATATGCATGAATGCCTGAGTGTGGTTCTCGCACACAAAGACAGATATGCAGGCAGGCAAGCAGTCACACACACCCCTCCTCTGACAAGAGGCCAAACTGTTTAAGTGTCAGCTGTATGCCCTGCGTCCTGTTTCTCGTTTAGTTACGACTCTTTGTGAGATAGCAGCAGCAGAACACACACACACACACACACAGAGCAGCACAGTCCGCATGCCTAGTGCCTGGACCTCCTGAGGAATGAGTGATTAACTGCCCAACACAGGGCAGCCAGACTGGCAGCTACCAAACAGCTATTCATACCCACAGAAGAGGCACTCCACTTAAGGACAGCCTGCCTGCCTGAACACCCTTCCTTCCAATAACCCATATCTCACTCATGCCAACACCTGGCATGCCTGCCCTCCACAAGGCTGCTCACACACAACAAGACACACAGTGCATCCACTCAGACACGAGCATGATGGATGACGCCTGTAGAAGTGGATGCTTCAGCGTTGTACCATGATGCATGTCTGCCTTGTGCTAGGAGGTGTCAAGTCAGGCAGATGGGGTTGGTACGATAGACACCTCCCACTTTAAAACACCTTGCGAAGCAGCTTCAGCCTTCAACAATAGAGCCTTTCATAGTGAATCAACTGTGGAAGGCATGTTCCATCAAGAGCCTGGTTCTCTCTACAGTCTCTCTTTCTGTGTCTCGCTCTCTCTCCGTCTGTTGATCTCTGTTATCTCTGCTGCATTCATGGCGGTTGGAGTCTTTCAAAACCAAGATAACGTGTCAGAGTCAGAGGTGCGAAATAAGACACTTCTTGTTCTATTCACATCTATTGACTTGCAGATGACTAGCAAATGAGACTGCAATAACTTTACAATATGTGGCCTTGTTGGAGGAGCGAGAGTGTAGTTGTTTGGGGAGATAGAGGCTAACTATAGAGAAAGTTCAGCCAGAGCGTAGAGCAGAGTAGAGAGAGAACATGATGACTAGCAGCATGGGCTTTGCTTTATGAGGGGGGGGTTACATATGACTTTCATTAGAGAGAAAGAGAGGGAACGAGAGAGATGTTTGCTTTCACATGTCAGAGACGAAGCCTCTCTTCACTGATCTCTCAGAGCAGAACCTCCCTCAGCAGAATGTCAAGTCGGAGATATAGCCAGATCCAGATAGGTGAAACATGAATACAGGATACTGAGACAATACCTCATGTGTTTAGCAATGCCATTCCTTGAACCACATCGGCAAGTATGCTAATTCTCACCTCAGATGTCAGCCAACTTTGTTTCAATCTACTGACTGACTGTACAGGCCATCGTACACACACGGAATTCTGACAAACTCTCAAACCTTTACGGGCTGAGTTGAAAAGATAGCTCCCACAAGGGACTTGTGGTTAGTTCCTGTTGCCCTCTCTCGCTCACCCCCCACCCAGTCCCTCCCGGCTGGGGGCTACAAGGTCTCTGTTTTGGCAAATCAGTCAGAAATGCATCCGAGGCAAAAAAGAAAGAAAGAGTAAAGCCCTGTTAACAAGCATCTTTACAAAGGCTGTTAAACATTCAAGACTGCAGGGGTCTGGGTAGTATGGGAGGAGGGGGGATTGGCAGGTAGAGGTAGACCATGCTAACCAGTGACTATTGACTCCTATGGAAATGCTAAATGCGCTATGATTTACAACGAAGAGTAAACCTCCGTCATGGTATGAGGAAAATGACAGGGGCTGTGTTACTGCCATACAGCCAGCATAGAGAGGCGATACCACCTGACAGTGACAGTCTCGCAAGATCATTTAAACCACGAGTCATGATTGGCAGCCACTCACTTCAATGACATCCCCCTGTCTAAACTCATCGGTTGAAAAGGTGTCCTCCAAATAAGGAAACTATTCTGTTACCACACACACTAAAATAGTCTACTACGTTAGATAAACAACCCTTTGTGAGAGGAAGAGGGAAGATAACCAGCTGCTGGTCTGAATTACTGTCATAATTCCTCAAAGAGACGCGTGACGGACAAGCCCACAACCCAACAAGCACACTGATCACATGTGTCTCTGTCAGCGGGTCTGGACTGTACATGTCTGATTTGGCGCAGGCTCACCCACAGACTCACCCACAGACTCATTCTGGATAGGGTCTACCCGTGCGTCCCAAATGACACTCTATTACCTATTTAGTGCACTACTTTTGACCAGGGCCAATAAAAGTAGTGCACCATACAGGGAATATGGTGTCAGTAAGGATGGACCCTTGGTCTACTTGCAGAGAAAACAATTATATTCCGTTCAAAAGTCTCAGGTTCTCCAGTTCATATTCAGACAAGTCTCTTTTTTTTCCCCCTCCGTCTGTCGAACAAGATGTTTCTCTAATCAAGATGTGCAGAACAGATGATTTCAAATCAAATGAGCACGTGTACTCAGATTACGACTTGTCACCTGTTGGCACTTGATAAAACCAGCCCCATGTACGATACCTGGCACTTAAATAAAGAAACACTAGCCTACATATAAACCATTTGGAAAAGGTACAAGTATTCAGATTTGAAACAATTGGATCTTTGGGAATCAACTCCGCAATTCTTTCACATGAATGAAATAAAAATGTGTCATCCAATACATCCATTATACAACTATCCAATGTACGGAAAACATGAGCAGAAAGAACTGTCCAAATGACTTGACAAGTTCCTCACAACTCTGTCTGTCCCATATCAAAGAGTTGCCGGCAGGCTACAGTTTGGCTGACCTCTGTGCCTCCCGCCATCGCAGGGGGGGGGGGTGTTATTCCAAGATCAAATGGGTGTGAGAGAGGGAACTCCTAACCCTCAGAACTTCTAACCCTGCCTGCCATGGACTGAGAGAAGGACCACCTGCACGCGACAGCCTGCCTGGCCTGCACCCGGTTCTCAACACACATGCAGCTGTCACACAGCTAGCTCAACATCAACCACACTACTGATCAAATACATATAGCATTACAGGACCCAAAATCTCAGACTCAGTAAGCCTAAATTCTGATTACCAATGTCCATACTAGCACACCACTTAGATAGAATGCATTCATATTAAATATTTTTTTCCTTAAAAAGAAGGGACTGAGTACAAAACATAAAAAATAAATGCGACCATCTTACCAATAAAACAGTTAAAATCACTATTTAAATCCAGTTTAAACCTAGAAGTCACTGCTAAATGTGAGACATTTAAAAATGTCAAAATGTCCCATTTTAAATGTCATTTTTTTTTCTTTCTGCCATACCGGTACAACTAGGATACATGCCATTGAAAATCTGTTTTTTTTAAAAATCCACTACTGTAAAGTTCCTTTGGCAGAGCCCTTAGTGGTCTTACCTCTGTGCAGAAAGCTCTCCTGAGCAGGCTCTTATCACTACTAAATCCTGTCCGTTATTCTCCACTGGCTCTGGGCTACATGGCTCTCGGCTCAGCCTCTCCTCTTTCAATCTCCCTCTACGGTAGCTCAAAGATCCAGGACAGCAACCTCTCCTCCTTCAGCTTCTGCTGGCTCAGCCTCCTCTCCAGTCTCCCTCTACTGTAACTCACAATCCAAGACAGGAGCCTCCTCTCCTCTCTCCAGTTTCCCTCTACTGTAGCTCTACTAAATCCAGGACAGTAACAGGCTCACAGCAGCCTAGCCCCCCCTCCTCTGCCTTCTCTCCCTCTTCCAGAGCTGTCAGCACAGCCACATTCCATATCAAAGTAGGGAAAGAGTGTAAAACCAGAGAGGTGTGTGTTCTGTGTGTGTAAACTGAATGTTTGAGGGTGTGTGTGGAGGACTGTTCAACCAGATGATCATCCCACTACTCCCACACTCTTCCACCTCCGTAAATCCCCGTATCCCACACCCTAACCCCTCTTCCCACCCCCTAACCCAGCCACTCAGAGGCAGGGCCAGGCTCAGGGTGTCTCCGCCCTTTGGTGACCCTCCTCTCACACTTCAAACACACATCAAATGAGAACCACCAGTGAGCCTTCCCCACAGGAACTCTTTCACTGACGAGCGCATCACATCACATCAGCGACAAATGCCACAGCTTGGGTTACCACCAGACTGATGGTGGTCAACCCCACTACGACAATGGCTCTCACATGACATTCCTCTCTCCTTCCCCTATTAAACTGTTGCAGGAACTGTGGGAAGTGTTCAGTGTTGTTAATCTTCTTTTATTAGAACCTCACGTCTTGTATTTCCTGATGTGATACAATGTGACCTGCTTCTTTAAGGAGGGTAGTCTTGTAAGATGCAGGCAGTCTCAGTTTGAGTGTGCTAAGAAAACATTTTCCATCACATGACCATTGACCACTTCTCCCTGTCCCCTACGATACTGAACTGCTTGCTGAAAGTCCTCCCTTACGTTCCCAGTCAACAATGACGTCAGCAAGACCGCATCACAGAGAAAGAATAATGCAACTCTGGATTCAATCCACAGGGGTGCTTTACATAACAATAACAGAAGTAGTCTCTATAGTCTCAATACAAATGAACCACTTCCACAAGGAAGCTCTATTATCAGCTAGTCTCAGGGGGTAGGAGGTCAGACATTTTAGACAGAGAGAGGATAATACACTTTTCTAAGTATCATAAACTTACAATTTCATCTCTGAAATCTGTGTAGGGTTGAAAGGTCACATTGGCACCAGTTCACTGACAAACGTGCTGGAACCATTGTACCGAATTTATGATGTGTTGAGTATTGTGTATTGCCCCTGTTCAGTGGCCTTTGACTAAGGAACTACTGACAGAAACTCCCCCCGATATGAGCAAGCAGGACAGCAGGTCTGGAGTCAATTCCATTTTAATTCAGTCAATTCAGGAAGTACAATTAAATTCCAAACTCCCTGACTGGGCTGAATTGAATTGAAATGAAATTGAACCCAACTTCACAGGACAGTTGACCTCCCCGTCTCCTTCCTGTCCTGAGGAAAGGAATGTGTAAAAGGTGTAGAAGGTCTTCCTGTTGTCTATTGCCTCAGGCAGAGGCTGAGGTTGTGGAGACTGTCACCCTGTGCTTCCTCTGTGGTGGCTGGAGATCTGTCCATGTCTAAACAAATTTCCTAGCTACTCTGGGGACATCATTATGGGGGACACCACATGCCTAGCCACCTCAGAGTTAGGGAAATATCAGGCTGTATCCTAATATGGATGCTTGTTGATTTCACTGAACATAATATTGTGTGTATGCTTTTGTTTGAGTGTGTGTACTGTGTGTGTGTGTCTGTGGACAATGCCATTGTTGCAGCCAAGGCCGGGGAGCCCCACTGACACACCACATAGCAGGTCCCAGTGCAGGCCACAGCCCTTTGTACCGACCCAAATGACCTTCTGCCCCTGCCTCATTAGCAAGTCATAGAGGGAGGGACAACTCTTCATCCTGCCTGCAGGCTATTCAGGCCAAGACAAGGTTGAATTGGAAAAACATCAGTTCCAGAAATTCTATAGAATAGCGATAAGAAACAGATACAAATTGTTAAGTGGTTTTAACAGAAAGTCACTAAACGGGATGTAATATCTACAAACTATGGAAATCTGACTGTAGATTTCTACGTTGGCTATGTGGTGATATTGAAATTGTCAGACTTCCTTCTCATCGTGATTGGAAGAAAGTTGACTAACTGGTTCAAAGGACCAATGCACATGGAAGAGTGTTGCAGTGGCACTCGTGGATTGCAAGTCACTTCAATGCGGATCTGAAATTTGCCTGAATCCATATACATTCAATTGAATCTTATCCCACACATTTGAATTTTTACATTTTTTATTTAACCTTTATTTAACTAGGTAAGTCAGTTAAGAACAAATTCTTATTTATAATGACGGCCTACCCCGGCTAAACCCGGACGACGCTGGGAAAATTGTGTGACGCCCTATGGGAATTCCAATCGCGGCCAGTTGTGATACAGCCTGGAATCGAACCAGGGTCTGTAGTGATGCCTCCAGCAATGAGATGCAGTGCCTTAGACCGCTGTGTCACTCGTGAGCCCAATCTTTCATCAATTATACAACTCTTTTAAGTTTGATGACTGAATCTATCAATACATAATTTCAAGTCAATGTCAAAAGACGTCAACCATTTCGGCCATGTGTTCATCATGTGTTTCATGCATATGTTTCTTATTCCACTCTACCAGACACAGTACATAAACAAGAAAAACATTGTCTTCCATTCTGAAGCTGGCTGCGGTACAACTCTATTGTTAGAAAGGGGTCTCTGACAATTTCACAGTTCAAGGTTTGACCACAAGACAAGCCCAACATCCCTCACTTGTGTATGTGTTCCACACACCCCTGACCTGTGACCCTTAGGGGTCATCCATAAATGTCTACCACCGGGGGCTTTACAGCCCCAGACACACAGACACACACACACACACACACGACCAAGCTGCACCTCACACCTGGTCTCTGGTCCGTATCACCTTCTAATGCAGTTAAACGAAACCCCACAAGCTCACCTCGCTGTCGTTGCCCTCCAGTTAGAGTCTAGCTATAGCATGCCTCGACAATGACAGGACAGGACTAACGACAAGAGTCAGGAGGCGGGACCAACACCAAACAATAATAAAACAACACACAACATTCTTCAGTGGTCAAACAGGCCTCGCCCTTGAACACGGACTCGCAAAACCAAAAAGTCTGGGGTAGCAAGCACAATCCCACGGGGTTATAAGATGCCCAGTAAAATATTTCACAACTGTGCAGTTGTATGAGTTCATGGCCTACGTATCGCAATTCACGTCATCACACTAGTGGTCATGTGCGGCTCAGTTGGTAAAGTCGTGGGTTCAATTCCCGCAGGGATCACATACTAACAACGTGCACTGCTTTTCTTGTAGGCTTCTTTTGATAGAAACGTCTGCTAAGTGGCATATAGCCTATCATATATCCTCAACTCTACCCCATCACCGAGGCTATAAAGCGGAAACAGTGTAGGGGCAACGAGAAGGTCATGACAATCTCAGCTATGGGACTCCTCTCCCCCGCAGTGCACAGCACAGTGTAGTATACCCTGGCAGTTTAGGGTTAGGGTTAGTTTACAGTTTACTGTCGTCGTTCAGGGTCCATTGTTGAGAATAGCACCCAGTGATGTGTGAGTTACCTTATCATAAAAGCTAGAAGCCTGACTGTCTCATTCTCGAGGCTTTTAATGACCTGCCAATGCACCTAGGGTATCACCAGGAGAGGAGCCTGACACAAAGCCCCAGAGTCATAAAGATAAATAAACCCTATAAACCCCTATCACTCTACTGTAATAACAATCCATTTGACGCACTGAAAGAGTGGGAGAAAAGGGGTCAGAAAGAGGGGGGGAGAAAAAGGTCAACTGGTAGTGGTGGTGGAGCTACAGTAGCAGAACAGTCATTGGTGGAACAGGCAGCGTTGATATTGACTTAGCTAGATTGGTGCTGACAAACCCAGGTCAGACAGACCATGGTGGGATGGGGCTTAGAGGCTTGTTAGCCTTCTAACCCTCAGATAACCCATTTTAACAGTTCACACAGCTGGGCAGGCACGTCGCCGGTGCATTTGAATACAGAGCATTGAGAACAGTGAGAACACATCGCTGCCTGGCTATTTTAATGTCAAACTACATTGGTATTAATGTCATGTTGGGATTGGGCATTTGGTTAAGTAATCGTTACAAATGTGTTATACACTTAACCTTTCTGAAAGGGATTATTGTGTGATTCATCACTCCATCATTAATCATAATGAAAAATATTCTAAAATCATTTTTTTATTTCTATTTTGCAATAGCTGCATCTGAACTTTTAAACCTTGACTGCAAATGGATTACGCTCCATAATGGTATTAAGTTATACAAGCAAAATAAGGTTTCTAGTATATGATGTCAGACAGTGTGAGGGAATATGTAACAAATTAATTTGCTTAATTTAATTAAGTATGTAAAGGAATGGAATGTACAGGTATATTCTATTCCATTATATTTAGATGTAACTGGAGTACCAGAATATTGTTCCAATCATGGAACTCCTCCATGCATTGCATTGAATGGCATTGAATGGCATTTAATTGCATCGCAAAAGCAATGCCCACATAACACATCTGTGAGTGGCCTGTCAAAACATCACATAGTCTAGATGTGCCGCCACTTTATAACGACAACACTCCTGTCTAACTGCATCACCAACACTGTTACAGTACAATCTAGGTTCTGCATCCCAAATGGCACTCTATTCCCTATATAGTGCACTAATGGTTGGGCCCTGGTCAAAAGCAGTGCACTAAATAGGGAATAGGGTGCCATTCGGGATGTATCCTAGGATAGTCAGGGATAGGTTGGTCATCGTATTTCACCCTCAATTTGACACCCTCTCACCCAGTTGTAAAGTGGGGAGCTCATTGGATACAATGGGAAGTATAGAGCGACAGAGCTCCTCAGGGCTGTTAAAGGGAGGAATAACCTTTATTTGAGGACACTATCACTGAACAAAGGACCATGGCAGTCTACACACAGCAGAGACTAGGGCTGAAAGGAAATGTCTTATACTACACACAGCAGAGACTAAAGCTAAATGGGAAGTATACTACACACTTACTAGCATAAAAGCTGCTGCCATAGTAACAGAGCAAAGCCTGTCATGTGTGGTCCTGCTCTTGTTAACTTTAAAATGACAGTTCAACAGTTTGGTTAAGGTTAAGCTGAGATCTCTGGTGAGTTTCTGAGAACTCTGGTGAGTAAAAATGTATACAGTATTACATATAGCAAGTGAACTTGAAACTTTGTTCAATTCGAATGTCTTTCTTTTGAAAAAGGCTATTTCTTTCCGTATCTGAGAGACAACTTTTAATTTTCCTGCTTCTGTTCCTGTTGGAACAGCACTCAGTAGGTCAACATCCAGGTTCAGGATGTGACTCCTGCTCTCTGAGAATGACCTCTAACCTCTGACCAGACTTCTAGCTGAACTCAGCGTCAGAAGGATACACCACCCGCAACATTTTGACACACAAAAAGACACAAAAAAAACTGCAACTAAACACATCTGGGACTTACTTTTCCTCCAGCTCTCCTCAGAGTTAAACACTTTATCCACTTGCATGGTGAGGGACACACACACACACCACACACCAAGGAGGAGGGAAACCATTTCCTGTTCGTTTCTAGCCCAAAGCTAAACTGGCACATTTTCTGGACCGCCTAGTTGAACCCGCCAGGGTGTGAGCGCTCCGTGGCTAGTCGTTGTAATGAAGGAGGCCATGAAATAAATAACTCAAATCCATTCCCTTCCTTCCCACACATGGAAACGTTTCCCCGACGACCCACAAGGCCTTCAAAAGGCAAACTATGGCATTCGACAATACTCTTGAGTGAAACAGTTAAACACTTCTTCTCTCAGCACAGTCAGGGATCCCATCAAACGCACAAATAAAATACAATAAAATTGCATTTGTCACATGCTGAATATAACAGGTGTATTAAAAAAAAGTAAAGTAAGAAAAATTTGCTAAATAAACTAAAAGTAAAATAGTAACACAATAAAATAACAATAACGAGGCTATATACAAGTACCGAGTCAATGGGAAGGGGTACGGGTTAGTCTACAGTACCAGTCAAAAGTTTGGACACACCTACTCATTCCAGGGTTTTTCTTTATTTTTTACTATTTTCTACATTGTAGAATAATTGTGAAGACATCAAAACTATGAAATAACACATATGGACTCATGTAGTAACCAAAAAAAGTGCTAAACAAATCAAAATATAGTTTATGTTTGAAAATCTTCAAAGTAGCCACCCTTTGTCTTGATGACAGCTTTGCACACTCTTGGCATTATCTGGGCAGCTCTGGTCTTTAGCTTAGTGAGGATGTTTCCAGAAATCTATGGCTTCTGGTTGGGATATGTACGTACGGTGGGTACGATGTCGTCGATGAACTTATTAATGAAACCGGTGACTGATGTGGTATTACTCCTCAATGCCATCGATTGAATCCCGGAACATATTCCATTCTGTGCTAGTGAAACAGCCCTGTTTGCTTAGTATCCACTTCATCTGACCACTTCCGTATAGAGCGCATCACTGTTACTTTCCGTTTGAGTTTTGCTTAAAAGTAGTAATCAGGAGGATAGAGTTATGGTCAGATTTGCCAAATGGAGGGCGAGGTAGAGCTTTGTACACGTCTCTGTGTGTGGAGTAAAGGTGATCTAGATTTTTTTTCTTTCTAGTTGCACATGTAACATGCTGGTAGAAATGACTTAAAATGGATTTCAGTTTTCCTGCATTAAGGTCCCTGTCCACTAGGAGCGCCGCCTCTGGTTGAGCATTTTCTTGTTTTCTTATGGCCTTATACAGCTCATTGAGTGTGCTCATTGATTGTGATCAGCATCGATTTGTGGTGGTAAATAGACAGCTGCGAAGAATATAGATGAAAACTCTCTTGGTAAATAGTGTGGCCTACAGCTTATCATGAGGTACTCTACCTCAGGCGAGCAAAACCTTGAGGCTTCCTTAATATTAGAGATTGCGCACCAGCTGTTCTGGCTAATGCAACACACACCACCCTCGGAGGCTGCTGTACTGTCTTGCTGATGCACAGAAAACCCCGCTAACTGTATATTATCCATGTTCTTGTTTAGCCACGACTCTGTGAAACATAGGATATTACTGTTTTTCATTGATTGGATAGTCTCGAATGGAGCTCATCCAGTTTATTTTCCAGTTATTACACGGTCGCCAGTAGATTGGAGGGTAAAGGCGGATTATCCACTCATCAATGCAGTCTCACCAGGCATCCGGCTCTTCGACCTCTGTAACAGCGTCTCCTCTTCATACGAATGTCAGGGATATGGGCCTGGTTTGGGAAGAGCAGTATTTCCTTCGCGCCCAACACATTAAAGAAAAATCATTGTCCAGTTAGAGGTGAGTAATTGCTGTTCTGATGTCCAGAAGCTCCTTTCCGTTATATGAAACGATGGCAGACAAATTATGTTACAACATTTCTTTTAAACTGTGCAAAAAACACACATAATAGTACAATTGGTTGGGAGCCCATAAAGCGGCGGTCATCCCCTCCGGCGCTATTCTGTTTTTTAACAACATATTTATTGTCATTTTTTACAATCATCAGCAAAAACAGGACACAGATAATGCCCTGTTATTCCTTCCACCTACACAGCATGCTACATGGGAGCACATCGTGCAAAACCCTTCCCTCCCCAACACACGCTTCAATGATTAACAAGAAAAAAATGAGACAGAATGACCTTCACATCCAATGCTAGAAAATAAATTATTCAACGCAAAAACAAATAATAATAACAATGCATTAATGAAGAAAATAATAATGAGGCAGCTAAGGTGACGTCTCTAGAAACTGCTGAAAGTCCCCCCCAGACATCAGTAAGTTCAAAGAGTTTATTATGTAAATTGTATGTAATTTTTTCAGATGGAATATAGGAATTTAGCTATTTTAGCCACATCTGCTTGCTTGGCGGAGTGTTACTCTTCCATATAATAGCTCCGGCGCCATTCTTAACACAATCATTAACATTCCTGGAGGAACACTGGCTCTGTTAGCTACAGTATTTTATAACAGGCTAATTTAACATGCTCCAGTACCACTGCACAGAGGGAACTCTGACACAGTCAGTAAGGATGCTTCATTCTCATTAAGGTGGTAGTAAAAAAAAAACAGAACAGAAAGAAGAAGAGAAAGGAAAAGAGGCTGAATTATACCCCTCCTTCCATAGCCCCCATGGCCTTCCTCCCCTGACTCTGATGTTGACCTCTTCACCTCTAAATGTGGATGGCTAGCTAGCGGTCACAGGTAGCCTAGAGTTAAGCTTCAGGGGACATAGAAGTCCCAGACCCCATTATTAGACTTCTGTCCAGGGGACAGGGGTGAAGTATGAGACGTCCATCGTCACCAGACAGTTTGCGCTGATTGAGTAGACAGCTATGTTTGACCATGGCCCTGGGCTGGGCTCGGGGGACCAGTGTCCAGGCCTGTCTGTAGCTGGGGGTCGCATTGTGGACAACAGAAGAGGTCAGAGGTCGCCACAGAGGGGAAATTCATGAAACACACCAAGAATCTCACTGCCGATAGACTGCTGATGGGTACTTATCACAGGGGGAGGCCGTTCCTTCTCTTACTATAACAAAAGCGGTACCTGCTGTGTTCTGACCCGGTAGCGATCTACCGATTATACTTGTAGAATCGCAATGCTCATCAGTGGCCAACAACTTGACTTTGAGCCAATCAGAGAGCACAAACCCCCACATGGGGGAGCAATTACATACATTTTCTACGTATATATCCACCAGTGTAAGCTCCTCCTCAGAAGAAGGGGAAGACCATCCTCAGAGAATTTCATTAAAATAAAAATAGTGAAACATTAAAAAAGTGATCCTTTTTAGATAACACTATTCTAAATATGTTCATGTAATCAAATAATAGATTAAAAAACACTATTTTGCAATGAAGGTCTACCATAGCCTCAGCAGCACTCTGTAGGGTAGCACCATGATGTAGCCGGAGGAGAGCTAGCTTCTGTCCTCCTCTGTGTACATTCCTCAACACAAAACCTTCAATCCCCCTCTTCAAATGGGGGGGCACTCTTGACCCAAACTGCTACAGACCTATATCTATCCTACCCTGCCTTTCTAAGGTCTTCGAAAGCCAAGTTAACAAACAGATCACAGACCATTTCGAATCCCACCATACCTTCTCCGCTATGCAATCTGGTTTCAGAGCTGGTCATGGGTGCACCTCAGCCACGCTCAAGGTTCTAAACAATATCTTAACCGCCATCGATAAGAAACAATACTGTGCAGGTGTATTCTTTGACCTGGCCAAGGCTTTCGACTCTGTCAATCACCACATCCTCATCGGCAGTGTCAACAGCCTTGGTTTCTCAAATTATTGCCTCGCCTGGTTCACCAACTACTTCTCAGACTTCAGTGTGTCAAATCTGAGGGCCTGTTGTCCGGGCCTCTGGCAGTCTCTATGGGGTGCCACAGGGTTCAATTCTTGGACCGACTCTCTTCTCTGTATATATTAATGATGTCGCTCTTGCTGCTCGTGAGTCTCTGATCCACCTCTACGAAGACGACACCATTCTGTACACTTCTGGCCCTTCTTTGGACACTGTATTAACAACCCTCCAGACGAGCTTCAATGCCATGCAACTCTCCTTCTGTGGCCTCCAACTGCTCTTAAATACAAGTAAAACTAAATGCATGCTCTTCAACAGATCGCTGCCTGCACCTGTCCGCCCGTCCAGCATCACTACTCTGGATGGTTTTGACTCTGGATGGTTCTGAATATGTGGACAATTACAAATAGCTAGGTGTCTGGTTAGACTGTAAACTATCCTTCCGGACTCACATAAAACATCTCCAATCCAAAGTTAAATCTAGAATTAGCTTCCTATTTTGCAACAAAGCATCCTTCACTCATGCTGCCAAACATACCCTCGTAAAACTGCCCATCTTACCGATCCTCGACTTCGGCGATGTCATTTACAAAATCGCCTCCCACACCCCACTCAACAAATTGGATGCAGTCTATCACAGTGCCATCCATTTTGTCACCAACGCCCCATATACTACCCACCACTGCGACCTGTACGCTCTCGTTGGCTGGCCCTCGCTTCATACTCGTCGCCAAATCCACTGGCTCCAGATCATCTACAAGACCCTACTAGGTAAAGTCCTGCCCATAGCTGCCCCTACCCGTAGCACGCGTTCCAGCAGGTATATCTCACTTGTCACCCCCAAAGCCAATTCCTCCTTTGGCCGCCTCTCCTTCCAGTTATCTGCTGCCAATGACTGGAACGAACTACAAAATCTCTGAAACTGGAAACACTTATCTCCCTCACTAGCTTTAAGCACCAGCTGTCAGAGCAGCTCACATATCACTGCACCTGTACATAGCCCAGCTATAAATAGCACAAACAACTACCTCTTCCCCTACTGTATTTATTATTTATTTATTTTGCTCCTTTGCACCCCAGTATTTCTACTTTGCACACTCATCTACAGTCAAATCTACCATTCCAGTGTTTTAATTGCTATATTGTATTTACCTCTAATTATGACAACTTCCGGAGGACGTCCTCCAACCTATCAGAGCTCTTGCAGCATGAACTGACATGTTGCCCACCCAATCAAAGGATCAGACATTGAATCTAGTATTAAAAGCATAAGCTACAGCTAGGTAGCACTGCAGTGCATAAAATGTGGTGAGTAGTTGACTCAAAGAGAGAGAGACAATAGTTGAACAGATTTGAACAAATTCATTTATTCCCAAATTAAGGAGAAGCAAGAGAGAGAGCTATATTTCATAGTATGAGTATTTTTTAAACTTTTATTTTCACTTACTTAGCTACAGAATGCAGCTAGCTAGTTTAGAATACTCAAACACCTGGTTTAAACAGAGAGGGATGCTATGTTAGCTAGCTGGCTATGGCTATCCAACACTGGAACTCTTCCAAGTAAGGTAAGCTTTTGGTTTTATTAATTTATTGCCATCGGGGCCCGTCGGTGTAACTGCTAAACTGCTTGCTGTACACTGTACTGCATGATTGTAGTTGGTTTAGGGCGGTCCCCGACTAAAAAAAATCTTGTTCGACCGAAAGTTGTCTATTCTTTCGATCAATTTCCATATATAGACACACCCTACGTGTTTTAATGAAATCAACTATATGTATTGAGCTTGTCTGATGCTTCAAGCTTACGGTTTGATGAAATAACACACAAATGACTCAAGAGGGAGCCAGAGATCTAGATAACCTGAAGAAAAACACTCCTGCTGGCTTTTGCAGATTCTGCAATTACTCTCCAGAAGTTGCCAGTGATAGATTACAGTAGTCTCAACCTTTCTCATGTGGAATGCCAATTTATCTTGCCATTTCTTCCGATCTGCGTGCCAGTTATGGTTTTCATATGCACATTTTCGTGGAACAGTTTTATTTCACTTATAATAATGTCTTCATTTCTCAAAATCATTGTCATGTAGATAATCAAAATTCTATCCAAATCTAAATGAAAATGATTCAAACCTTAAAAGTTACTTCTATTGCCATTGCCAACTATGTAAAAAAATAGCCTACTTAAAGCCAACAAATAAAAACATTGCAGCCTGCAGGTCGATAATATCCTGATTTTAAAAAATCCTACAAATCACATGCGTATGGCCTGTCTGCAACAAACCTGAAACATTTGATCAACTATTAACTTGGGTCCAGCCTGAAGTGAAGTTTCTGCTGCCGAACTTGCAACATTGTATTAAATATTCTAGGCCCTCAGAGTTTCCTGTGCCAGTGAGCTCGGGACAGACACAGCTGTAGGCTATTTGTGCAAGGGATAAGAAGCAGTGCTTGACTTGGGCAGGAGCTCACCGGAGCTGAGTACCAGCACCTAAAATGTTCTACTGCTTAAGCTCCTGTTCCTCTTATAGAATATTAGCTCAAAAGTATTGTGGAGCTCCTGCACCTAAATATAAACAGTAGCAGCACCCAAAATGAGTACTGGAACCTATTTCAGTCCAAGTCAAGCACTGATAAGTAAATCAGGTAGGCCTATTTTATGACGTTTCCACTGGATCAGAGCATGACATCTTTCACTTTCACACTGAATTGTTATCGAAAGGACGAGAGCTGGAAAGATTTTTCAAATACATCGAGGAACTATTGTCATTCTCAACAGATGTAAAAACAGACTTTGTTGCTTGCTTTTTGAGGTGAAGAAAACATAACTTTGAGAATCTCCACAGTTCATTAGTGGTGGTGCATTATACCAATCAGAAATACTATCAGATCCACAAATGGGCACATTTGTGCCTGTATTTGCACGCTGGCCAGGTAGCCTATACGTTCTCAGGTGTGAGTCCTTATTCAACATTGCAAATAATGTGTCCACTCTGACAATAAGAAAGGTAAGACTGGAATAATAATATATTGAATGGATTAACAGAAATTACCATAACCAAACAAACATTGTAGATTAGAAATGACAGGGATTAACGGTAAATGTACTACTGGCGATGTATTTAATAGGGAAGTGATATTGACCAGTCGACTAATTGGGGTCAGTCCCAAGAAGCAGCTTTTTATGAAGCTATAGTTCTATTAGCTATGTTGACTATGACGTTAATATGGTGAAAACTATGTAGGCTGTGTTTAACAGTTAGCGTCATGGTATGAAAGTTTGGCTTCGTAAGGTTTTTTCGCCTGGTCACATACAGCTGTTGTATTGTGCACGGAAGTCCACAAGTGAAGGGAAAAGGTGAGAGGAGGAGAGAGCGTAGATGCGAGAAGGAATTATATATACAACGAGCAAAGTTATCATGCGGTTTATATGTGGCGGCTAGTTCTGTGTTTGCTTGCGATCAGGGGTCTAATCATTCTGCCGATTCTGTTGAAAAACATTTCTTAAACGGAATTAAATGGGGCGAAACGGGGATAAACATACCTGGCTTTATCCAATAGAAACTCTTGTTTGCAACTGTTGTACTAATGATTAAAACCTAGATCAGCAGCTAGATGTCACTGCCTATCACCTTGATTACTCTTATTTATCTTGACCTGTGCACCTGCGTTGTAAACTTTCATTCCTTGGCTAGGCTGTATCAACCTCATGGTGGGTTATAGGGAACATTTTAGTATCATGTAGTAGCCTAAACCTGTCAATGTTACATTGAGCTAGGTGAATAGAATATGCTGTAGTAGAAATAAGGCCATGCTCATAAAAATGTATTTGTCCTCCCTCATCTTAAATGGGACCGGCTGCCAGTGATATCCACGGATGAGCCAGAAACATTTCATATGTATTGTAGGCTATGGGTTGGTAGCTAGCACAGACGCAATGCACACAACACTAAATAATTCCTCCAAGGTAGCTAACCACTGTAGCTAGTATTGACATTATAATTAAATGACAAAGGATTATCTAGTTTCCATGAAACAGTTGTCTGTGTTAGCTTCTGAGTTAGTGCAGTCCTTAGCTAGCTAGCTAGCGATGTTGCGCTGGCTAGCAAATATGCTAATGTTAGCTTGTTAAACATTTGGCTATGGGCTGGCACTGGCAGTATGGGATTATGGAGACTGAATTAAATTGTTTCCTCATCATCTTGCTAGGTAGTTATCTAGCTGTGGCCATCTGGCTAGTATCAACACAGGCTTTCTACAAAATAGCAACATTTGCGTAGATACACTACATAACCAGAAGTATGTGGACACCTGCTTGTCGAAAAAAAATCTAATTTCAAAATCATGGGCATTAATATGTAGTTGGTCCATCCTTTGCTGCCATAACAGCCTCCACTCTTCTGGAAAGGCTTTCCACTAGATGTTGGAACATTGCTGTGGGGATTTGCTACCATTCAAAAACAAGAGCATTAGTGAGGTCGGGGATTGATGTTGAGCGATTAAGGCCTGGCTCGCAGTCGGTGTTCCAATTCATCCCAAAGCTGTTCGATGGGGTTGAGGTCAGGGATCTGTGCAGGCAAGTCAAATTATTCCACACCGATCTCGACAAACAATTTCTGTATGGACCTCGCTTTGTGCACAGGGGCATTGCCATGCTGGAACAGGAAAGGGCCTTCCCCAAACTATTGCCATGAAGTTGGAAGCACAGAATCGTCTAGAATGTCATTGTATGTTGTAGCGTTAAGATTTCCCTTCACTGGAACTAAGGGGCCTAGTCTGAACCATGGCAAACAGCCCCAGACCATTATTCCTTCTCCACCAAACTTTACAGCTGGCACTACACATTCGGGCAGGTAGCATTCGCCTGGCATCCACCAAACCCAGATTACTCTGTCAGACTCCCAGATGGTGAAGCGTGACTCGTCACTCCAGAGAACGCGTTTCCACTGCTCCAGAGTCCAATGGCGGCAACCTTTACACCACTCCAGCTGACGCTTGGCATTGTGAGTGGTGATCTTAGGCTTGTGTGCGGCTGCTCGGCCATGTAAACCCATTTCTTGAAGCTCTCGGCGAACAGTTATTGTGCTGACATTGCTTCTAGAGGGAGTTTGGAAATTGGTAGTGAGTGTTGCAACCAAGTACAGACGATACACGCTGCCGGCTTCAACACTCGGCGGTCCAGTTCTGTGAGCTTGTGTGGCCTACCACTTTGCGGCTGAGCCATTGTTGCTCCTAGATGGTTCCATTTCACAATAATAACACTTAGTTGACCAGGGCAGCTCTAGCAGGGCAGTAATTTGACGAACTGACTTATTGGAAAGTTCACTGAGATCTTCAGTAAGACCATTGTACTGCCAATGTTTGTCTATGGAGATTGCATGGTTGTGTGCTTGACCTGTCAGCAATGGGTGTGACTGAAATAGCCGAATCCATTAATTTGAAGGGCTGTCCACATACTTTTGTACGGTCGGCAGGCAAACGTTGGACAATCCTACCGGTGTGTCTGAGCTTTAAGAGAGATCCATTCAGAGAGCCATTCTGAAGTCTGCTGAAAGCCCACAGAACCCTGAGTCAGAAGAACATTACGGACTGTTAAAATAAATATTATGCTGACTCAAAGTGTGTAGCTAGCTAGTTAGTGCACACAAGATTTAGATTCTGGGAGATTACAGAGGAACAGACATAGCCGACGGAGGCCAAGCTATAACCATTATAGTGCCCTGGGCCCGGGAGGTTAAACTGAACGCACAGCTTTAACAGTGTGCAGGCTAGGCTATGTGAGGAATGGAAAACAGGACACCAGACCCTGTCTTATCACCTCACAGATTACACATGTCATTCCCATGGCACGGGGCTTCTTATTCTTAGAACCCAGGCCACTATGACTGCATCCCAAATGGCACCTTATTCCCCTTTAGAATGAACTACGTAGGGAATAGGGTGCCATTTGGGACACCGGCTATGTATGTTTTCTTCTGTCAGCGTCTCTGTGTTATTGTTGGAACTGCTACCTTCTAAGGTCACTAATGACATCTAAACGTTTCAATCAACTTTAAGGAATGACATGGTCTACCATGTGGGAATGTGCTTTGTGGACACATGCTGAAGGATTTCGTAACATTTTAATGGCAATTCGATTAAAAACAAACTGTTATTCATTTGCCTTCAAGAAATGTTATGTTCTTTGCTTTGTTGAGTCATCTTCTGAGCTGACTGTACTGTGGTTGTGCAAATGCACACGTGCACATACACACAACCACACATACATACACACACACCCCACGCATTACATCTACATCTGGAGCTAGTGCCACTGCCACCACCCTAACAGTCAGAACAGGAAGACAGTGTGAGCACACCAAACAAAGCCTCAGCTCTTTGAACTCCTCTCTCTCTCTCTCTCTCTCTCGCTCTTCTACACTCTAGGAGCTGCCATGGAGGTCGTAGCAGGGCAAACAAACCTCTCTTTGTCATCTGGCTGGGGCTATTGTGGCCCTGGGGTTTACTCTGCTAGGTATGTCATCCTCGGTTAGTCTCGTGTCAATATTGACCCACCTCTAGGTTAGCCTCCAGCCCACCTTCAACTGTGGCTTATAGTCACTTCCACCAGATGACAAAAGATAAGTCTACTCACAACATGGGTGTAAACACTAGTTAGCACACAAAGGAAAATACACATGGAGGATGAAGCCTACTGCAATGAGATGATTCATGTCCTGCATAAATGATCAACTGGAAGGCAAGATGTTAGCTCCACAACAAGTGTTAGGGAGCCCTGAATGGGCTGCTATTGATAATTCACACAGAGAGAGCGCGAGATCTTACACAGGCCTTCCCTTGTTCCATCTCACTGTCCGTCAACTACTTTGAAGGGGAAGGCAGGGAGGGGATGGACTAAACCGTCGCTCTCGCCCTGGATCAGCTGACACCCTCAATGGTGTCGTGCTCTTTGATTCGGGAGAAAATGACCCGTAACAGAAAGAAAGTGAGAGAGCAAGCTACTTAATTGATGTGCAGTGAGAGATAGAGAACTCACTTATGTCAGGAGGATATGGGACCATGCAAGACATTAAGGGAGGAAGTAAGGGACAGTTTTCTGTCTTTGTATCTTCTCCTCCCGTGCAGGGCCTGTGAGAACCTCTCCTCAGTCACTACTGTTCTATGTTTGTTTATCCACGCAACACACATCAGTGAACCACACTTCTGGACTGTAATCTAATTCAGAGGTTCACATGGAGAATGGTGAATGAGGTCAAGTGGCTATATAAGCATGCTATGGCCTTCTGGCGCTGGAGGCTAGACACACACACACACACACACACACTTGAGGCTATCAGCAGGCGTGTGCTTGAAGATCACACTAGAGAATTATCTCTGGACCAGGAGATAGAGATGATCTCACATGAGTAGCAGTATTAGACCTTGGAGGAATGCATGAGAAGAGGCCGCTTTAAATCTTGAAGAAGGAGAATTTATCTGAGTCTGCTCATTTTAGGGCTTTAATCTAATGATTCTTTCTCAGAACCATTTAGAATTACTGAATATCATTCCATTCTATGCCTTACCATTTTTGGCATTTGTGGTTATGCGTTTTAGCTAAATAATGACAATGTGACCAGACCACTATGTATGTTACCAGCCACTGAAGACACCTCATCAACACTTACTTTAGGCCTATAGGCAAAATGAATGTCTCACATAAGTTCTAATAACACCCAAATTCTAGATAAAAGTATTGTATTGTCTACTAGAGCTCGCAACCTAGTAAATCCCAGAAAATACATTCACTGCAGCATGTATAAAACCCCACACCCAATAGAATCCATTAAATACCTGACCTTTTCCATATCATCAATTCTCCCTGGCATGACCTCTCCTGACAATGACAACAGACTGGGGGCTGGACTACAGGCCGGCGGGTCTGGAATGAGAAACACAGGAAGGACCAGGGGAGGGGAAGAGTGTTTTGCATACTTCCAGCCAGGGGTCCGGCAGGGACAGAAGGCTCTAGATTACTTTCCTGTTGGGGTCCAGGTAAATAAGCTGTGTTCTTTAATGACCATGTCTCAGGGTGATGTTTTCTTTTCTCCTCTCCTATCCTTGTGATGCTACTGTGATTACTAGTAGGAACCCCATAACCTCTGAAGCCCAGGCTTCTCACATACCAAGACAAGATTTGTAAGAATGGCCACGTAAGACTCGGAACCCCATAGATGAGGAGAAGGGAAAAACAGGCCCTCCTATGGGGCTAGTACACTCTTAGAAAAAAGGGTTCCAAAAAGGTTCTTCGGCTGTCCCCATAGGAGAACCCTTTTGGGTTTCATGTAGAACCCTGTGTAGAAAAATCTCTACATTGAACCAAAAGGGTTCGTCTACCTGCAACCAAAAAGTGTTCTTCGTAGGGTTCCTCTATGGGGACAGCCAAAGGACCATTTAATGTTCTAGATCGCACCGTTTTGTCTAAGTGTGTAGTCTGGATCAGGTTGGACAGGACCAACTTTCCATCTAAGTTTATGCGCAAATGCTCCATTGCAATCAACACATGATTTATGCTATCATCAACTTAAGTGTGCGCATATCAGGTTAACAGTTTCACATGTGAGTTCCAAATCTCTCATACCGTTGCCCCAAAGTGAGTTTTTTCATGTGCGTGATGGCAGAATGCGCTCACTGTTCCAAAATGTGATTGTTATGCAACAGGACAGTTACCAGCCCTGCCCTTAACCTCTCTTGGGTAAAGGGCAGTATTTTCACATCCGGAGTAAAAGCGTGCCCAAAGTAAACTGCCTGTTACTCAGGCCCAGAAGCAAGGATATGCATATAATTGGTTCATTTGGACAGAAAACATTCTAAAACTGTTAAAATGATGTATAGAACAGAACTGATATGGCAGGAGAAACCCTGAGGACAAACCATCCCTCCCAAAAAATGTTTTAGCCTTACACTGTTTTCAATGGCTGACACTTTTATTATAAGGCGAAATCCTCCCAGATTGCAGTTCCTAGGGCTTCCACTAAATGTCAAACGTCTTTAGAAAGAGTTTCAGGCTGGTTTTTGGAAAAAATGTAACGTTTTTCTAGGTGGCTCCCATTTTGGCTGTAGTGTTTCCAAGCGCGTGGAAGAGAGCGCGGCCTTTGGTATTTTTCTCCGGTAAAGACAATAACGATTCTCCGTCTTAAATTGTATTGTTTATTTACGTATTAGTGTACCTAAGGTTTGATTATAAACGTTGATAACGTCATTTTTTATGCATTTTTGTGGATTATGGTGGATTATTGACTGAAGCGCGCCAGCTAAACTGAGTTTTATAGATATAAAGGAGGACATTATCAAACAAGAGGACCATTTGTGATGTATCTGAGACCTTTTGGAGTGCCAACAGAAGATCATCAAAGGTAAGGCATTTATTATATCGCTAATTCTGACTTTGGTGGCGCACCTGCCTGGTTGAAATATGTTTTTCATGCTTTTGTATGCGGGGTGCTGTCCTCAGATAATCGCATGGTGTGCTTTCGCCATAAAGCCTTTTTGAAATCTGACACAGTGGCTGGATTAACAAGAAATTAAGCTTTATTTTGATGTATTACACTTGTGATTTTATGAAAGTTAAATATTTATAATTCTGTAGTTTGAATTTAGCACTTTGCAATTTCACCAGATGTTGGCCAGGTGGGACGCTACCGTCCATAAGAAGTTAAAGCAAGGCAAGCTGCCTGCTAATTATCTATAGGCTGTTTTAACTTGTCAATTTGAAATGATTTTCGAACAAGTTTTATTTTCTAACAACAGTTTGAATTGAGGTGTGTTCCGCCTCCTCAATAATTCACATAAGAAGTAGCCCATTTCACTGTTGCGTACAATTTATGTTTGAGGCTTTACCGAGCCGGACAAACTTCTCTCTTCAATGAGAGTCCAAACACTTCCCTAGTGTTTCCCCAGATCAAGTATGAAGACATTGCGCATCTCTAGTCAGAACAGAACAACGTTTTGCCCCAGCACATTTTCTGGCTGGCTCCCGCATTGCCTTCCTGGTTGTTTTCCCTACAAATTGTGTGTATTCCTATCAGAGTTTGTGCCTTATTTTCTGTATATCGTGTTGTCGTTTCTGCTGTAGTACACCATATGTATGTATGGATCATAATGCATTTACTGTTTTATTCACATGTTTTCAAGTACTGGTGACAAATCATGCATTCCGATTATTGAATAGATTTTAATGGACACACATGTGATGTGTGTAAGATGCTTTTTTGATGGGCCTCCCAACTAGCGCAGCGGTCTAAGGCACTGCATCACAGTGCTAGCTGTGCCACTAGAGATCCTGGTTTGAGTCCAGGCTCTGTCGCAGCTGGCCGCGACCCGGGAGACCCATGGGGCGGTGGACAATTGGCCCAGCGGCATCTGGGTTAGGGGAGGGTTTGGCCGGCAGGGATGTTCTTGTCCCATCGCGCACTAGCGACTCTTGTGGCGGGCCGGGTTGTCACGTAAGCGTCTGTCAGACCAAAGATGTTATAACAAGGGATAGTTCACTCTAATGACTTATGGTGCTTTCAAGACAACTGTGAACTCTGAAAGAAACTTGGTAAAATCATGACGTCAATGATCTTCAGGTCGGAAAGTCAGAGCTGTAAAAAGAGGCCAGAGTTCCCGCGTTGGAATCTGAGTTGGATGACCGTTTCTTCCAGTTGCCAGTTGTCTTGAATGCACTGAAGTCGGAGATTTCCCAGTTGTTTTGAAAGCGGCATCAGATTGTAACTTTGGTACCTCAGGGTTGCCAGCTCAGACCCCCCTTTCCAGGGGTTGCATTTTTATTTAGCATATAAACTTCTCTTGTGTTTGCCCTCCATTTATTGATAAATCCCCCATGATAGTAATATTTCCTGCATCATGTCCCCCTCCGATACCTTCCCCCATTTCTACCCCCTATGGACTTGAACCCCCCCACACACACACACACAAAACCCCCTAAAATGTTTTCATCCCCGTTTATCTTTCGCACTACAGTTAGGCTAGGCAGCAGGCTTGTATTTGGTGTGATGATCTGCGAGGTGAAAAAATGTATTTGCTTTGTGATTTGTCAAAAACTGTAAACGACTTGTCAAGTCATGTGCTCCGGTTCTTGTATACAATGTAGCAAGTACATTGACACTTTGTAATATGCTAAAAAGTGGCAAAACTAAGTTAATATTTTCAGGCAATGAGCACAGCCATCTTTGACTTTTTGTTTATTTGTGTTTTATAGTGAATCGCATTCTGGAACTAGGGAGTTTTCGCCAAGTCAAACATAAACAAACATGGCTGCCATCATGAAGAATTTAGCTGCTGTTAGCTTAGCTGACACGCATTTCTTTTCTAAACAACATTACATTAGTCTCTTGTGCTCACCAGAGATGTGGTACATTGTAAACTAGTCTCGCTGTTAGGTCGCTAACTTATGTTTTGTTATTTAAATTGGATTATGGAATGAGTTTGGCTGTGGATGTGTTCCGTGTGATGCTTGGATGATGAAGTTTGCTTTTATCTCTTACAATAAAAGGTCAAATTGAGGAATAAAGTTAAGACATTTATTTTCCATCGGTACAAAAATATATAAAAATGCTGTTCAGACAACAATGGTGTTTTAGATGTGTTTGCTGCGTCATACGTTCCATTGTTACTGCTCCAATCACACATTTGAGATCGTACGCTGCAGGGACCACTCAACAATGATCACAAATACAAGATTGTACGCGTCAAAGGGTTAAGATTCCACCCTCAGAGCTGGGCATCTTGAGTATGTATAGGGAAATAATGAAATATGTGTGTGTGGGCTGGAGTATGACTTTCATCATCGTGGTGGTCTGATGTTTATACCCACAATTACGCTGGGTGTGTGGTTCTAGCAGCAACAGATGATCTGGTAGGGCATTAAACTTTGTGTGTGTGTGTGTGTGTGGTTAGAGCACCACAGATCTGGTAGGGCATAAAACTCCAATGTGTGTGCCAGGTCTCTTCCCCCCCCCCCACATCATCCTGCAACTCCTAATAAACAGAGTTGTGTCTGGAAGTGCTAAATCACTAACTACCTTTAATCACTTTACAAAAATGCTAAGCATGTCAATTCAATGTGGGGCACAGCTTAGGCAGGCAGATCTCACATGGCCTTAGCCTTAGCAGGTTGGGAGATGAAAGTTTGAGAAAGAAACGCAAAGAAAACATACATTTATGATAAAACTCCTATAGAGGACCTTGTGCTAGTGTAACTGTTTGAGTTCAAAGTTAAAGAGGAACATCTTCAGCACAAACAAAACATGAGGCGAACCTGTGATTAAACTACTACAGAAGATCGGTGATAATAGTGTATCTTAATCGCCTCTCTTCGAACGAGCACACTCTGGCTGCACTGCCCTAAAAATGATAACTCAAGCAGTTTTACATGGAGTGAGTTTGTGAGTGACCGTGTGTGTAGGGACCACCAGCGTTTAAACAAGTCACAATTCATTCAGCTCCCCGCCATCCTACCACAAACTGTTTATGGCCGAGGCCACCGACGGGCTCTGCAGTCACTCTGCAGTATTGACTGCCATGGTTTGACTTCCACCTCTCCCTAGTCTGGCCATGAAATACTGGGTTATTCCCCACAGCTCACAGCCTATCGCTCTCTCTCTCTCTCAGGGCCGTAGCTACATATGAGGACACCGGGGTCCGGACCTCTGCATTTCTTTCACATTTGACAAGGTTTTGCAACATTTTTAAAAATGAATAATGTTGTTAAGACTAAAATAAATTAATTGCGAGTCAACATCTAAATATTGCTGCTCTATCTAGTACCTCCTTTCTCTTCCCTGTTGATGGTCCCTCTTTCCAAAATAAGAGATTACATGAACTGGAGAGCGAGAAGGGACAGGGAGAGAGAGAGAGAGAGAGAGAGAGAGAGAGGGAGGGGTTGTCCAGACTGTTTTCACACTCTTGCTTTGACCACCATGCAACAGAAAGAGAAAGAAAACCGTTATGATTTGGCTACAGAATGATGCATTTTTAATCATTTAATAAATCCTAAACCAAATTGTTATCAGTAAAAACACTAACTAATTGGTAGGTCTCCCTTTACTTGTTACTTCTGTGAACTTGCGTTATCCTTTCTCTTCACGAGGGAGAGACAATTTGGAATATATCTTAAACATATGTGGGGTTTTGGTAACAGAATGACAAGACACTAGGCAATATTTATTAAACTTAAAGACGGCAAATCATTTCTCCCAAGCTAAATGTAAATGTTGATATTAGCTGGCAAGAGTCTTTACTTCAACATTATTGTGTTTTGATGTATTTCTACCTTTTTAGACGTTTTCTGCTAGATGTTTATCGAAGACCAATTTGCCATATGTTTTACCAGAAATCAAAGCCATTGCGTATTACACATTTTTTGGATGGAAAATGGTTGAACAACTTATATATATATATGGCTCACTATCTCAAAAATTTTGACTCTCAGATTTCATTTGACACCAAATGTGATGAACCTATGAACTTCACATGTTAGTGCTCATGGGGATTTTTACATGGAAATACCCTACTGCTTTTAGGCCATTCGACAGGCATGCAGAGAGCTGGCCGAGCCCACACACACAGACACACACAGACACACACACTCTGTCTGGGGATAAAAGCCTGCCAGCCCAGTGCCAGAGTGTTTGACTTGAGAGCGATTTACACGGACGTGAGGGTGATTCATTCAGTCCTGCACAAACACAGCTCTGTGTACATTTCACTGCTAGGGGTATTAAATCAACAGAGGAAACGTATACACATACAGGCACCGGGGCTTTACATTTCTGCTCTTTCGCACTCGGCTAGACGGCAGCCGCACACACACACACGTGAGCAGCACACTCACACCCACACACACACAAACAAAAGTGCACAAACACACTTTTCTGTGGGTCTGTCACACACACACACACACGCCGACGTGTCTGACTTTATGTCTAAGATTGGATTCATGTCTGTGATCAGTCCTCAGTTCTCCACACCTCTAGCTGATGACACACTAATGCACTGGCACACCACAGCACTAATGTTATGGAACCAGTCACTTTCACAGGATGAAAGGTCTACTTGAGTTGAGTAGCCTGGTCCCAGATCTGTCTGTGCTGTATAGCCAACTCCTACTGGCATTGACAACGACTTTAAGAATTGGTTATACTGCGCCAACAGATATGGGACCAGGCGATTAATAAAGATCATAGGAGTTGGCTATATAGGCCAATAATGTACAAACAGATCTGGGACCAGCCTAATATACTGTAATTTGGGGTATTCGTATGAGAATAAGCAGGCAGGGTTATAAACTACACAATCCTGATCCTGTGAGGACTGAACAATACACTGCTGCATATAAAAATCTAATGAAGAACCATCTATTCTACAAACTTAAGATTTATTGAGCTGGCACTCAGTTGGCCATGGTGCATCTACAATGTTTCCAAGGCCATGTCCATGAGAATTTATAACAAACCCAAACTTTTATTTTCCTTCTTGGATTATATTCTGATTCATATTAGATGGAAAAATGAAAAAATAAATATATTCATGGTATTCAGCTAAATCTTCCAAAATGAGACATTCAAACATTACTAGACGTTTGGGGCTGGTCCAGAAACCCTTTCCTGGGCATTTTCTTAGTTAATATTTTCTCCATAAATAACGACATATTCATGAGAGGATTTGCACCCTCTGCAAACCATTGTAAGCAAGCTTGGTTTCTACAGATTTAATTTCTCCTCCTAGATGATCTAAACAGCTAAATGAACCCTGCTGTTCAGTCTAGGCCTAAAGAGATGTGCTTGTGAGGAAATGTATAGAATACTTCATATATAAGCAACTTAGTATATTATATCACAGGAAATCACAACATTCGTTGGTGTATGGTGTTACAGTTGAAGTCGGAGGTTTACATACACTGAGGTTGGAGTCATTAAAACTTGTTTTTCAACGACTCCACAAATGTCTTGTTAATAACAAACTATAGTTTTGGCAAGTCGGTTAGGACATATACTTTGTGCATGACACAAGTAATTTTTCCAACAATTGTTTACAGACAGATTATTTCACTTATAATTCACTGTATCACAATTCCAGTGGGTCAGAAGTTTACACACTGTGCCTTTTAAACAACTTGGAAAATTACATAATGCCCATCGTTATGTTTGGAGGAAAAAGGGGGAGGCTTGCAAGCCGAAGAACCCCATCCCAACCATGAAGCACGGGGGTGGCAGCATCATGTTGTGGGGGTGCTTTGCTGCAGGAGGGACTGGTGCACTTCACAAAATAGATGGCATCATGAGGCAGGAAAAATGATGTGGATATATTGCAGCAACATCTCAAGACATCATTCTGACATTTCACATTCTTAAAATAAATTGGTGATCCTAACTGACCTAAGACATATTTTTGTTCAGTGTAATTATGTCATAGTTAAATGCCATTGATGAGCTGACCAAAAAGCTGCCAACCAAAGCAGTGAGTGGCTCTTCTGGCCACTAGGTGACACCCCTACCTTGATTTCTGCTCTGAGCCCTCCCTGCCCTATTTTATCCAAGAAACACATACATACATACATACATACATACATACATACATACATACATACATACATACATACATACATACATACATACATACATACATACATACATACATACATACATACATACATACATACATACATACATACATACATACATACATACATACATACATACATACATACATACATACATACATACATACACACACACAGCATGCCATAGTGTTTCAAACACACATGTTTCTGCTCTCAGATTCACTAATAACTTTCACATGGACAGAGATTACACTAACTCAACCCCAAATGGATTGTACCCCATCACTGACTGACCAAGTGTCCAATAAGACCTTCAGTTAAAACTGCTCATGCATAACACTGCGAGACACCAATCTGAAGTGTGAGAACTGGTACGTCTTTTCTCACCTCTCCAAGCTGACAGGGTTTAAACAGGGCTGTGCTAGGGGATCAGCAGATGGATCGAGAGAGCGAGAGACTGTACATAGCCATAATATGACATTTGAAATGTCTCTCTTATTTTGAAAGGTATGTGAATGTAATGTTTAGTGTTCATTTCTGATGGTTCATTTGACTTTTGTTCTTATCTATTTCATTTTTTTTTGGCAATGTAAACACATGTTTCCAATGCCAATAAAGCTATCTGTGTTTTTCTTTCCCCCATGCAGCCTACCAGCTGTGGTCACAGTGACAGATTTCAAGCCAGTCTGCCTGGGTCCGTTCATGTCAGTGTGCTTGCCCACACGTGCGTGCGTGCGTGTGTCGTCCTGCTCTCCCTCTGGCAGAAACTGAACCCAGGGATTGCCACAGAGCCACACTAGGCTCCATACACTACAAGCCTCCAGAGAGAGCATACATACAGTGCTTAGTGGCTTATGTTGATGTTGACTGTCTCCCGTTGGGAGCAAATATTATTTAAGGAAAGCTTTTGTCAATTAAATACAACATAAACGTCCATGTGTTGGTGCCTTTGGCTACCATAAAATATTGTGATGAGTGTGTGCGTGTGTCAGCATTCCCTCATTGAGAGAGTCTAGTTTAACAGTATATCCATCCACCAAGAATGTCAAACACACGAAACCACAGAAAAGGACTGAAAAGTGACACTGTGAACAGAGCGCGAACACAATCTCACTTCACTAGTTGAGCAGAGCGCACGGCGGCTCGCTTCGAGTCGGGGATGGAATTGCGCAAGGAGAGACGGACAGACAGCGCAGCAGCGGCCACAGTCACAGTGCCTGGCCGAGCAGTTGTCACGAAATTGACAGGCAACAGCTGAGTCCATACATCTGGAACCCAGGGGGCCTCCACACCTCGAAGCTCGACACATACACACACTATATTTTAGACCGCATAGCCACAAGTACATACAGAAAGGGTTTGTTCCTGTGACCACCGCTGAGAAGGAAAGTATTTGTGATCTTATTAAGCGGTTAGGCTAGGCTATTTCAATTCTGGAAAGCATTCATAATGATTAACAGACCATGGGGATTATGAAAACATTATGAATGACATATCTGATATGTAAAATAGGATATAGAAAGCCCTCGCTCAGACCCTTGCTAAAAAAAAAATGCCCGGCAAGCGTGCATAGCCAACAGCAGTGCATCTAGATATGATAGAGCATCTAATCGAAAATTCACTTCTCTAGAGGAAAAATTGCCCAATGGTTCTTGTGAATAGTAGCCTAATAAAGCGATGCTACTCGTGATATATAATTCAAATAAACACATTTCACCGGGGAGCTCAATTCAGGCTCTTAAAAGTTCAACGAAATGGCAATATAAAAACAGTTGCCATTATGCCATCTATAGGCGATCATTTGATACTTGAAATACACTGATACAAGGACGCAATATAAATGTTAACCTTACCCCCAAAGAGTTCAGAACCAATATTCCTTGAGTTGTAGAAACGATTCACGTTACGTCGCATTGGCATATGATGAAATGTCCAGAAAGCGCACCGCTGTCCGGTAGACTTGTCCCGAACTGAGCGGTTAGATTCGTCCAAATGTTGTCGACTGCATGTTGTAGGCAAAACGAGTGAAGGGTCTACTTTGTAAAGTTCACCTACGAATGTCACCGTATCTCCGGTTCGTAATGATCTCAGCTCACGACCAACACCGATATGACATTAGCGTTGCTCTCTGCCAATTGGCTTAAACAAGCAACCCCCACCAATTCTAGAGAGAGAGAGAGAAACGGATGGAATTCTTGGTAGTGTGGAAAACATTGAAGGTTTAACCGCGAGTTTACCCTGTTTCCATTTACTGGGACTCTTCCAGAGTGTTTGTTATAGCATATCATAAATGGTTAGTCATTCGAAATGTAGGCTGTTTATTTGATTAAATCGTTTAATCTATGAATTGGCCTGCAATTAAATTAAAAAATAATCTTCAACTCTGTCTCTCTCTCCCTCACTCTCTTATGAAACCCGCAGGACAGTTCTTTCTTGGTAAGTGAACTCACTCCCACTACTGCCCATCCTTTTCCAGCATTCTCCACCCCGTTGACTAGCATCTGCAAAAGCACTGCATAAGTGCAATATCTTATAATTGATTGTTATCACTTAGCATACACCAAAATGACTGGAGCTAGGCTGACTCTAAAATAACGCCCAAAAGGTCAAACGTTAGGTCAGCATTAAGGTCTTTGTGACCACATCGCTTTTCCAAAATGGGACATCAAAGCTAAAAACTAGATGTGTATTATACGTGTGACAAATGGTTGATTCTGATTGGAGGACCTTTGACCCTAACATTGGAATAAGGAGCTCCGTCATTGTTTGACCCAGGTCATGACCCACTGACCGTCACGTCTCAGCCGGTGTGAAAGCATCATAAGTGAGACCAGGTTCTGCAAGCCGAAACCTGTCAATCAATCTCGACCCGTGTGCACACACAGTTTGCAGAGTTCAATGACGGGAGTGCATCGCTCTGACAGATTTCATCTGGACCAGATGGATGTGTAGCCTATTTCTCCATGGCGTTGCACTTCAATGAAATATATTTTGTCTGTGTGTTTCTTTTCCCCATTTCTCTTCCTCTGAAAAACAACAGCGATACATACTAAAGAGCTCCACCCAACCATGTTCAAAGTATTTTAGTGTGGACTGGGAGGTAAAATGAACAAACAGTGGAACAAGTTCCACATAACTATTATTTCTACAGTATCTTGAAGTTAAGAAACTGTTGAGTTCGACCAGTGAAGGTTGTAAATTAGTCACACAGATCCTCTTAATGTTCTGTGTTGCTTGGCCATGCATGCTGTCTCCAGAAAGGTCACTGAAGAAGATTACCATATGATTTACAACTGCCCTAATGCTCTACGATGGGTTCGACCAGAATGTCAAACTCTACGACGGGTTCGATCAGAATGTCATACCCTTTTTCCTAACATTTATCTTGTCCCTCTCTTAATGCTTATCTTTGGCTTATCTAATGCAATATTTATGGCAGTGTTGTAAAAAAAAAAAAGGCTCTCACAACGCAGCATCACTGGGCTGTCAACCATTAGGATGGCTTACATAGTTTGCAGTGTTTCACGGTGTGTGAATGTCGGCGAGACTTCTTCACTGCTACATACAGGGTTTCACATAAACAAATGAAGCCTTGGACTAAAATGCTCCATTTGCAATAGCTCCGACAAGCCCAAATAATTTCAATGGGACCACTTTGACAAGTTAAGCAATCACTCATATCCAAGCTAAGCAGTTCCAATATATACGGCTGGTTTTGAAATGACTTGATCAGTGAGTGGACAGCGCTATGGAGAGGCATAATTTCATTTGAGGAAAAAAACACTTTCCATTGCAGCTGTGTATTGTGTTTGTTGGGTTTTGTGACAGAACAGAAGTGAACGCTTTTATTGGGCTAAATCTTTAATCCTTTTAACAAGATTGGGAGCTTTAGGGCAGTCCCCCGCAGAGATTATTCTCTCTCTCTCTTTCCAGCAAACCTGGTCCAATTAGAAGGAAGATATCGTTTTCCTCAGGAACACTTCCTATTGGAGCTCTGAGCCCTCAGACACAAGCCCTCAATAAGAACTCTGTGACTATGCTACTCTCTCCCTCTCTCTATGTCACTGGGCAGGCTTTGCCCTTCAAGCAAAGAGCTCTCCATCGCTCTCTCACTCTCTGTGTGTGTTTCCATTATTCATTGAGAGAAAGTTTCCGGTGTGAGTCTAGCTACGACAATAGCTGAGCTTCATCGTGCCTTAAAGTCAAGCCTGCAACAATGGATTCAGTCTGGACCCAGATACAGTGGTGGTGGGAATGGAGCATTCATCAACACTGAATCTCCCCTCTGCATATTTCATAGATATGATGTACAACTATATTATATATTGCATAGTGCATACCGTAACAATAAACAGATGAAAACATCAAGCTGTTACCGTGCACTGTGGTTGTTTTCACCTGGTTTAGAACCTCCATCTGATTATTCTAATCTGACAGTTAGGGTAGATGAGCACACTTGGTTATTAACTTGGTGGTGGGAATGCTTCTGGTTGCCGGGTTACGTAGGGTATTTGCTAGTATGGTCTTTAACAAGGGACTTCTCTCCATTTGCTCTCCTTTTTATTTGTGGCTGTATGTTGACTCAGTCTCTGTACAGGAAGGGTGAGCATGGACCTGTGTTGCCCAGCCTGTTGAGTCAAGATGGTCCGCTTCATTCATTTTATTGTGTTGGCATCGTTTTGCTTCCTCTCGCACGCCATTTTGTGCGATTGACACACAAGATTGTTAAGTGCAGAATATATAGTATTCTATCATAGCTTATCTGATGAAATGTCTTGAAATAATTAGAATGTAGCTAACCTCGAGTTGACATTATGACATTACGTTCTCTGAAGGGGTGTCTGATGTGCAATTACATCCGAGACATTACAGTCAGTAAGTTGTGTTTTGTTCTGGTACAGTGCTCACTGAGAAAATGGAGAGAGGGAACAAGATATGTACTAGAGAGAGAGAGAGAGAGACTCCAAGCCAGAAATAAAATACATTTGTATTACGATTCTCCATTTGAGGGGCTTCTTCTTCCAAAGAGAAGTATCTTGTTGCTGCGTGAGTTTACATAGGAAATCTCTAGCACAAACAAAGGCAGGAAGACAAACAAATGACCAGGGCAGCCTGAGCCAAGCAGCTGTATGTTGCCAGTCCACCAGTCACCTGGCTTTTCTCCACAGCTCAAACACTGGTCTGACCAATTAGAACACACTGCCCCGAGCCAAAGCCCCAAAAGGCCTGCAGGGCTTTCAGCTTTCAGCCAGTTGACTGACTTGGTTTGTTGTTGGGCTGGAGTGCTTGTCACACAGAATGACAAATGGGAGCACATTACTGAAACAAACAAGGCTAATGCTGTGTTGGAGGAGATACAATGGGGGAAAGGGCTTGATTGGTTTTCACTCAATTATCTCAAATAAAACCCATGGAAACAGCGGAGTAATAGATTCTTGTGTTTCTGGATGAAGTACAACAACAATAGGCAAATTTGGCCCTTTTGGTCCAACATGTAGCATGATGCCAGGCAATTAATTGATATGTTACACTTTGGCCTTTGTGGTCTATAATTGGATTTTGGTTTCAGCTTGTTGAAGTAGCCATAGACTGCTACTGAAACGCGACAGCTACAATATGCAGCATAGTTGTGCCAGGATTGCTGTTAGTTGTGGTTCTCCCACTTCATATAGAGTAGGTCTATCGGAGCAACTCTGGTTCTCCTCTCCTTTGCCAGTTTTGCAGGCTCAAAGGAGAACCTTTCAACAGTCATTCTAAATTAATGGGTTTTCCTGGAATCCTCACTCCTGTCTACAATCAGTCTTCAACATGCTCCCCCCAACAGACATTTCTGCTGTGCTGCACCGTTGAAAGTGACTTAACATATTTTCGAATGGAATGAGTGCTCCCCTTTGATTTTTCAGTGTAACTTGGAGGGAGTATACATATTCAGTTAGTATCCGCTTCCCTGAAGGCCATATCGGATCACGGAGAGTCTTTGCCAGAGCAATGTAGTCAAATATATGACAAGATTATAAAAAATAATGTTGAAGAAATATGTATGTGGTGCAGGGAAGGAGTGGTTGGAGAGTTTGCCATTGACAGCGCCACACTTTCCCAATATGAAGAAAATACAGTATCTTCAAAAAATTCTTTGCACATTGATATATTCCACAGTTCCCCATATTATCAGGCACTTTCACAGACAACAGTCAAACACACAGTGTTAAAATGGTCTAAGGTGCTGCTCCAACCTCCAACATTAACATATTTCCCTTTTGATCTTCATCCAGCTTTGGGGCTTTCAGCCTGGTAATATCTAGTGCTCTACGTGCCGTGGTAGACAACCTGGGACCAGGGGATCATGCCGTCCTCCACCTCTCCTCCTTTCCTAACCTGGTGACACACAATGCTTCCCCTATCCCAGAAGACCCAGGTCGGAAGGCCCCCCCGGGCGGAATGGCCCCCAGCCAGGCGAAAGGAGCGGGGGGGGACTGGGGACTGGGGGACTGGGGTGTTGGGGATCTGGGGAAAGACAAATATGCTTTTTTTTTACTCTCACATAGAAATGTGTAGTCAGCACTGTGTATGTCTACTGGATGTCTGATACCACCAAAACTCTACCAATAGTTTTATCACAAAAAAAACTGCGTTAAATAGCAAATGTTCCTACTCCGGTCTAGGCACGTGCGCTCTAGCCAACAGCTCGCAGATGCAGTGCGGGTAGGCAAGTCTTTATGATGACAGTACTACGGATATGAGCAAGAATATTTGTATTTGTCCAACAACAGTTTAAGCATCGGTCACCAGAATATTTGTATTTGTCCAACAACAGTTTAAGCATCGGTCACCAGAATATTTGTATTTGTCCAACAACAGTTTAAGCATCGGTCACCAGAATATTTGTATTTGTCCAACAACAGTTTAAGCATCGGTCACCAGAATATTTGTATTTGTCCGTTAAGCATCGGTCACCAGAATAACACCTTTTGGTTTTTGCTTGAAAGGAGCATCAAGATCACGGTGCACTTTCACCACCCTGTGAAGTTCATCGTAACTCATTTCATCTGTAGCCTAATAGCCTGCATGGTTTCCCAAGTCATAGTGGGATGACCGCACACCATTTCGTGACTCCAAGTCAACTTCAATATGGGCACGTGTCCAGGGCCCTGACCTCCAGAACCAAACAATTATGTCCTGCAGTTAGACATTCCAACCTGTCTGTGGCAGGCATGTTGCGCTTATTAAAAAACATTTTTTTTTTACAAAATATTTATTAGTTTAACTAGGCAAGTCAGTTAAGAATAAATTCTTATTTACAATGACGGCCTACACCGGCCAAACCCGGGCGACGCTGAGCCGATTGTGCCCTGCACTATGGGACTCCCAATCCCGGCCGGTTGTGATACAGCCTGGATTCAAACCAGGGTGTCTGTAGTGACGCCTCTAGCGCTGAGATGCAGTGCCTTAGTGCTGCGCCACTCAGGAAAATATATAAATCATAAGGATGTGGTACTGGTGATGTGGATGTGATAAGGATAAGGATGAGGATGTGATAAGGATGTGGTACTGGTTAACACTTCTCCAATCGTTGTTAAGATCTGATATTCGGCACAGCGCAAGACGAGAAGTAGGCCAATGTCATAGGCCCATCATCAACCAATCACATTTCTCAAATCCCTCCGGGCTAAATAAAATACCAGCTGAATTTGGAGAGGACAGTTAGAATACTGCGTAGGCTTTGGCGAATAATCTGTGTAAGCTTGGACACGTGAGGTTCGACTTCAAACAAGGAAGCGAAATAGCGGGGCCATCGTTCTATATTGTGGTAGGTGGTTTCAGCAACAGCTGTGCTGCACTGTGGTCGACATGGATGATAGCTCTGATGGTATGGGATGGGATGATGAAAGTCATGGACCTGGATGGTCTGTGGTGAAATGGAAAATAAAAAAGAATGGCCCTGCTATAAGCGCTGCGGACAGCGGTGGCACTTCTTGTCTTGAGAACGTGAAGAGGGTGAAGGTAGTGAAAAACAAAAGTAATGATGTGTCAGAGTGGAAAATTGTAATCCTGTTTGATGCGACCACAGGGCCTCATCTACACCCTATTTGATTAACCAATGCAGTTAAGAAAGAGAGAGGGAAATCACACTAGCCCGGTTCTTCGGTAATGGTGGACTGTTAATATTCTGTGCTGACCATGTTCAGCAAGGGCAGATTCTGAAAATGAAAACTCTCAATAGGAAGAAAATCACAAGTCATTTCCCTGGAGCTTCGGCTAGGCTGAGGGGGATCATTTCTGGGGTTCCACTATCTATGTGCATATATTATATAAAATAAAATGTAGAGGGGGGCATACTGGTTGAATCCAAAAGGCTGTTCAGTAAGAAAGAGGGGCAGAGAAGTGAAAGCCTGTCAGTATTATTCATGTTTGAGAAGGTTGTACTTAAGAAAGTACAGATGGGCCTCCTGGCTTTCACTGTTAGAGAGTTTGTCCCACCTCCATTAATAAGGTGTTTTAAATGCCAAAGAATGGGACATGTAGCGGCTTTCTACAAATGAAAAAAAGATGTGCCAAATGTGGAGGGGAATGTGGGTGGGGGGGGGGCCAAAGAGCAGCATTTGGTGGATACCAGGTGCAGAAAGAGGCTAGAGAGGCCCAAAGATAAACAATCACTCATAATATCTATAATGCAGAGGCTGCAAGGCAGATTGGTGGAACTATTAGGCAGAATGGTGGAGACAATAGGGACAGTCCTGGAATAGGTTGACCTATTGTAAGAAATGTTGCTTATGTTGGTCCAGACACAGATACCAGATCTGTTCAGAAACCTGTCTGCGTTTGTTAGAAAGAAGAAATGCCAAGTTGAAGATCATTGTGGAAGCAGCAACAGAGCTTTTAGGAGAAACAGATGTTGCTGTCGCCATGATTGTTGATATGTTGACTCCTAATAATACTAATGATGGAATGTCTCAGTATGATGATAATTAGAGTTATGGTTTTTGTTATCCTTCAGTGGAACGCCAGAAGCCTTGTAGCCAATGGTCAGGAGTTTTAAGAAATATGCATTAGATTTAGAGATCAAACCTGATGTGATATGTGTTCAAGAAAAATGGCTTATACCACATCTTGATTGTATTATTCCTGGTTATTGTTCAATCAGATGTGATAGGTCAACTGGACAGGGTAGTGGTTGTGCTACGCTCATAAGAGATGGTCTTGTATATCGTAAGAAGATCCAAATGCGTATTATGTCTTATTCAAGTAGGCCACATGAATGTCCTGCAAAGTCATCCTGTTGTCCCCCATTTGGGTATTTTAAATGTAGTCCACTCCAATTAGCTAGTAGGAATGTTGTTAACTAAATGTTATACAATCTGAGACCACTACAGTTTAGATGTGCTGCCACTGCTACAAGGCTTCTATGGAATGGGGTGCTCATCTGGGTAAAGTCAAAAATGTATAAAATTCCACCCAAAGTCTACGATCCAGTTACGTTAAAGTCATTCCACAAGCATAGGGCTGTAATTTGATGTGTCTGTGGAATTCAGCGCTGGGTCACATTGCTTTCGAAATACCATCAACGGCTTTGTTACGCCGCAGAAATAGTTTCAACTTCAAATGAGGTCACCCACCGCCATGTACTGAAGCTTCTAGTTCAACACTTTATGTATCACACATTACATTTTACAGACCCGTAAGGAGGGTTGGAAACACCAAATAACTGGATTTATGGTTCCGTGTTCACCTCGTTTGGCGTATCAGAACTTGCAGGAGGACACATTTCCTACATTTCCCCTTACACACACACGAACACACCCCTGCAAACACGCACAAACTCACACACACACACACGACTGTCTATTATGCATTTCTACATTGCCCCTTGTTCCACTTAAAGTGGCGGCAGTGTGGTTGTTGGAATGTGTACAGGGATGAAACGTGTCTTTCCATGCAGGGTCTTTGGCTCGTTCTTGTAGATCAGGATCATCACCCGGACGTATGCCAGGAAGGTTCTGTCTGCACGTCTACAGGGCGGCGAGTGTTGTCATCACAAGGGATGGAAGGAGGGAGGAGAGGGGTAGGGAAAGGTAGTCTGGAGTTAACAGCCCCTCTGAGGAATCTGCCCCATTCCCAACATTCCAGACCAGGTGGCCTTCTAGTGGCCTTCCAGATCTGAGCAGAGTGTTTTCTATGGAGGACCATGGTCGCTGCCCCATAGCTCAGCTACGCGGCTTTGGAAAACGTTATTTGAAATCAATGAAATGCTTTGGAGCATTTGCTTTAGCCTGCCTGGGGCTTTAATGGGAGGGGTTTGTAGTGTGCAACTTTTCGATTTGGTTCCATTGCAACAGGCAAGCACAGATAAAGTATTTGAAACCATTTCAAATAGTGTTTGAAAACAGCTCTGACTGGGCCCCTGCCCCTCCTACCCCAGCTTCTCCCATTACCCAGAAATCCATGGCATTAACAGATATTTATCAATAATCCGGTCCCTGTACAGACTCGCCACTCAGCCACTCTCCTTTTTATTTTATTTCAGCTACCAAAGAGCCGAGGCCAAAGTAGGATTTACATGGGGCTAACACAGCAATACACTGTGACGTTGCTAAAATATGTAATAGATGCCACTTAGCAAACATATTTATCCTAGGCATCTTACAGCACGGAGTGCATACATTTTGTGATCCCTGTATGTGTTCACTGCGGGGAACCCCCGACTTTGGCATTGCTCCATGCCTTTACATATGTTTCTCTGAGTGATAGTGATAGTGCGGTCCAATTGATTGAATGTGGTCATGGTACAGAGCAAGAGCATCATGTTGTGGTCGAGAACCACATTAATACTTATGCCCGTAGAGGAGAAAGTAAACAGGGAAAATATCAAAACAGCTTTCTAAGAGAGCGAGAGAGCGAGAGAGCGAGAGACAGAGCGAGAGAGAGAGAGAGAGAGCGAAAGAGGACCACGGAAAGAGTAGAATAGTTTGTCCTCAGAGGATCGTTCTGGCCCCGCCCTTCGGTTCCTGATGTGGGAGAGAGCGAGAAAGACAGGCAGGGAAAGAGAGAGCGGAAGACGGAGAGAAAATAAGAGACAGATTTAGAAAGAAAGAGAAGTGGAGTGAGATGGAGAGTGAAAGAGAGAGAGAGACAGAGCCACAGAAAGAGAGAGCGAGAGTGAGAAAGAACAGAACAGTTCGTCCTCAGAGGATCACTCTGGCCCTGCCCTGCTCTAACTGTTTCTGTTGCTGCAGCAGCTACGGCAGCCAGTGTGCTGAATGGAAAGTATGTCAGAGATATATAAAACTATGGGTGGAAGCTGGGAGGTGTGGGGTTTCACACAAGGTTGGGGACAGACAGGCAGTAATGTAATGAGGCTGGATGAGTCTCTGGAGAGGTCTGATACGGCAATACCACTCAGCTTTGATTAGACCGTAACGTCACATTAGTACTATACGGTATCGTACAGGCCAGGGCCAGGCTAGCAAGGCCCTCCCAAGGTGAGCAGCGTGCCTCTGGGACGCCGTGTACGTACGTCTCCAACTGAGCGCTAATGACCAGATGTGTCAAATGGTACAGGGAGCAGAGTGAGTGAACCCTGGATAGAGGCAGGTGGCACACACCGGTGCTCTCCTCCCTCCCATGACACCTCTCTCTTTGGGAGTCTCCGTCTGCCTCTCTCTCTTTCTCTCTGGGGTCTCCTCTCTCGGTCTATCCCCCTCTCTCTCTGCCACACGCAGCCTGTGTGTCGTCATCTAAATCGGTCTCTTTCTCACTCCTCACTTCCCATTGGCCATTGTGCCTCAACACTCAATGGACTTGGTGTAGCCTGGAAGTCTTTGCTTTTAAAACCGCTCATGCTTCTCTCTCATTTTGCATGATTGGAATGAGGGACAATACAAACATATGGGCGGTGTGTTTACTAAACTAAGAGAACAGTTAATATTGCAATATCACATACCACCTTTGTGCAATTGACCTTTTACTCTCATTAAAGGTTCTCCTTTGTTAATCTTCGCCATGGGAATCAGATACTGTACAGGTCTCCTCAGTGTCTTCGAGGATATCGCTAATTGGCCACAGAGAAGACTGACTCTCCCCGGGGATCAAACCCACCCAAAACGTTGCTTCAACCCAACCAGGAATCAAACCAACCAACACCTGCGCCAATTAAGGAATAACTGAAATCTAATACGCCAACTAACAAGCATATCCCTTAATCTGGGTTTTGTCTGGTGGCTGCCACTGTTACTCACTGATGACAGGGAGCCAGATGAGTGTGTGTAGGTACCAGGTCCCTAGGAGCATGTTCTGTATTAAGTAAATACAGAACATGCTAATGGAGTATATAGAGGGACTTGTACAGCTCCGGCTGACTAGTCTCATTGTCCAGATCATACACAGCATGGTATGCACACACACACACACACGCACGCACGCACACATGGGCGTACACACACACACACACAGCAGGGTCACGGTGTAGCCCCATTACCCACCAGTCTCCTGTGACATCTGGAGCCAAACATTATTATCATATTTATGAGTCATTCACAAAACCCTGGCACATGGAGTAAACCAGATGAATGTTTTGGAGGAAACAGACGTGGGTGTTCTGATGGAGGAAACACTGATGGATAGTGTCCACTGATGAAATGCATTGCTCAAAGTGGATTTTTAAATGGAACGCATACTTGTAATACTTAAATAGGATGAGTCCTAAATGACACCCTATTCACTATACAGTGCACTACTTTTGACCCACTGCAAGCTAACAGGGAATACAGATGTAGAATCTTAATTTGAACCTGTTTGCTACAGCTGGAAAATAACCCTGCCCCAACAGGAAATGTTAATTATTATGTGGATTATAATTCATGGACCATTTTGTAGGGGGTGATACATTTTTCATTAGGGCAAATCAAGTCTGAGCGGATGTGGAAATGACAAACTTTAGAATCCTTTTTAAAACTCAAATGCACTACATGTTTGCATTTCCTGTTGTGCAGGAAAATGCTCATCAACAAAAGAGTGATCCAATTAAGATCCTACATCTGTAGGGTGCCATTTGGCACACAGTCTTGGAATAGATTTGCAAATGGAACACATACTATGATATACTTATTTATATCCTCTCTGTTCCTACTGGCTCATAAAGGCAGACACAAGACCTCTCCACTTCTGATGATCCAAAAGCTTGTTTGGCAGTCTGGCTCTGGTTATGATATAGTGGCAGCCTGAAGCTGTGGGGTGGATGCCATACATCAAAAGTCAGTGTTGGATTCAATGTTATAAACTATTACTCACCAGTAACTATTAACAAAGAACCAACCTTGGTTGAGCTTTTCAGTTTGCCTCACAATGGTGTCAAAGAACACTTTGAGATCAGTTATGAGGAGCTCTGAAACCCTGTGCATGGTACAATACAGATGTAGGATCTTAATGTGAGCCAGTTTGCTACAACAAGAAAATAACCCTGCAGCAAACGAAAATGTGTTATTACGTGGATTATAATTGATGGACATTTTTGTAGGGGTAGATACATTTTTTCGTCAGGGCAAATCAAGTCTTGCATTTTAAAGTGAACGTCTTTTTAAACCTCGGAATCCACTGCAAGCTAACGTTTCCCATTTCCTGTGCGGGAAAATTCTCAGCAACAAGAGAGTGATCAAATTAAGGTCCTACATCTGTGGGTGTTGCCGCTCAAGTGGTGTAGCATAACGGCTGTGTGTAGATTCCTGCCAACTGATTTGTTTCTCCTCCTGTCTTCTTTCTCTCTCTTCTCAAAGTGTCCATCCATCATGCTAACAAAACACACCCTGTGCTGTCTCACACATTTCAGGACCATGTGGAGTGATCCTCCTGAGCTCAGCAATAATGCACAGCCATGATGTGGGTGTGTTTGTGTGTGTGTGTGTGTTGTTGTTGTTGTTGTTGTGTGTGTATATTTGGGACTACGTTACCCTCTTGTGTGCCCCTCCAGGGACAAACACTTGAGACTCTCAGCTGTGCATGACTTCTTTTACACATCCACACACAGATGCACACACACACACCAAAAGCAATACAGCAATTGGGGGCTGTTACAACTGCGTTAGTCACCCGGGATACAGCCTGTCAACATCATAATGGGATGGGGTTTATAACTATGCTTGGAAGAAAAACCCCACCAAGCAACAAAACCCCCAAAGGAGAAGACTTGTGTAAGCAAATCCTACTGTTCACATTCTCTGCTGCTCTGCTCACATTCTCTGCTGCTCTGCTCTTTCATGCACACAGTTATTCTCTCAACACGTGCGCACACACACACACACACACACTATTTAAAACCTCGGCACAGAAATAGAGGTGGATAATAGGCCTAATGAGCCTTGTCACTGGAGAAATGAATGTAGGGTGGACCAGCGGCCTGGAAATATAATTCGATGTCAAATCGTACACATTGATCTGGGCTACATTTGGACACGGACGTTTTGCTCAAGTGTGTTCAGTCTCACAATCAGAGATGAGACCCTACAGAGAACCACAGATGAAGTCTTTGACTGGTTCACTTCCCTGTTCAAACTGTTCCAAAGACAGAAGGCCTCCTCACAGGAGGAGGGCTAGATAGCACTTATTAGAGAACTAAAACTTATAAAATAAATCAAGTCAAGGAATGTTCTACGGACTCTTTAATCTGCGTCGAATAGAGGAGAGATATATAGATAGTTTGTGCATCCCAAATGGAGCCCTATTCCCTGTGTAGATCACAACCTTTGACAAACTTTTGAAAAAAGGAGTGCACTATACAGGGAACAGGGTGCCATTCAGGTGATGGATGGGCTTGTAGTTGTAGCGTGACCTTCGTAACAGAATTAACCAATATACTATAGCCAGTGTTGAGACGAATTCTTATGACTATTACTCACTGTACATGCAATGGTAAACATGGTTAATAAACATTACGTTACAGTGCTGTATTTTATTAAAGTACTAGATGTTATATCGTCAGCAATATCTTAAGAACAGCAGTACTGCCTTCATGTGGAATGTTAAACATGGTTAAGATACTGTTCTGTGCATTGTGGTCATTCAGCAAGCGACTTACAGAACTGTCAGCGTTAAAAGCTCGTCTCATATTTGGCTTCCGTACGTTGACTTGCGTTCCATTGCATTACAGTATGTAGTACAGTACATTCCATCACAACAATATATTTGGAACACAACAGCAATTCAGGTCAACAGTATGATATGAAACATGACCTTTGAACGACAGTCTGAATTTTTATGAATAGAAGAAAAAGCAGGCATGTGTACCGTTCTGTAGGCTGTCACGGAGCTGTGCAATACAGAAAGGACAGAGACGCCGTGAGTCACACTAACCGTGGACTGTGACTCCCGACTGCTCCTTTCCAGTCTCCGCTGACTCAAAGTTTAGCCAGCAGGGCTGTGGAGAAGTTGAGCTACACAGTGCCTAGTCTTCACACCAATTGGACAGTCTTCACATTTTGATGCCTTAAAATTACATCTAAAAAGGGATCATATTTGATTTGTTTCCTTCTGATCGACACAACCTGCTCCACATTTTCCAAGTGAAAGAAAGATACTAGAATGTTTTCAAAATGAATACAAATAAAAAAATAAAAGCCATTATAGCTGTGAATCATTTTGAATAAGATTCTACCAACTTTGCACAACTTTTAGGGCAACGTATCCATTGTTTTTGTCAAAATTGCTCAAGCTCTATAAATTTGGTTGGGAATCATTGATGGACAGCCATATTCAAACCATGTCTCAGACTTTTAAGCAGATTCAAGTCAGGACTGAGACTGGACCACTCAGCAACACTCAACACATGAAAGCCATTCTGGTGTGTCTTTGGCATTAACATTTGTACAGCTGAAAAATTAGACTGAGGGAGATTTTTCTCTAACTTTTTGTCTGTGGTAGCAGAGAGAACAGTCTATGACTAGGGTGGCTGGAGTCTTTGACAATTTTTAGGCCCTTCCTCTGACACCGCCTGGTATAGAGGTCCTGGATGGCATGGGGCCCTCTGTAGTGCTTTGCGGTCGGAGGCCAAGCAGTTGCCATACCAGGCATGGACGCAACCAGTCAGGATGCTCTCGATGGTGCAGCTGTAGAACCTTTTGAGGATCTGAGGACCCATGCCAAATCTTTTCAGCCTCCTGAAGGAGAATAGGTTTTGTTGTGTCCTCTTCACAACTGTGTTGGTGTGCTTGGACCATGTTAGTTTGTTGGTGTTGTGGACGCGAAGGAACTTGAAGCTCTCAACCTGCTCCACTGCAGCCGCGTCAATGAGAATGGGGGTGTGCTCGGTCCTCTTTTTGATGTAGTCCACGATCATCTCCTTTGTCTTGATCACGTTGAGGGAGAGGTTGTTGTCCTGGCACCACACGGCCAGGTCTCTGACCTCCTCCCTATAGGCTGTCTCGTTGTTGTCGGTGATCAGGCCTACCACTGTTGTGTCATCGGCAAACTTAATGATGGTGTTGGAGTTGTGTCTGGCTGTGCAGTCATGAATGAACAGGGAGTACAGGCGGGGACTGAGCATGCACCCCTGACGGGCCCCTGTGTTGAGGATCAGCATGGCGGGTGTGTTGTTACCTACGCTTACCATCTGGGGGCAGCCTGTCAGAATGTACAGGATCCAGTTGCCGAGGGAGGTGTTTAGTCCCAGGGTCCATAGCTTCGTGATGAGCTTTGAGGGCACTATGGTGTTGAACACTGAGCTGTAGTCAATGAATAGCATTCTCACATAGGTATTCCTTTTGTACCTGGTGGGAAAGGGCAGTGTTGAGTGCAATAGAGATTTCGTCATCTGTGGATCTGTTGGGCGGGAGGCAAATTGGAGTGGGTCTAGGGTTTCTGGGATAATGGTGTTGATGTAAGCCATGACCAGCCTTTCAAAGCACTTCATGGCTACAGATGTGAGTGCTACAGGTCAGTAGACATTTAGGCAGGTTATTTTGGTCTTCTTGGGCACAGGGACTGGAAGTCTGGTGCCAGGACAACAACCTCTCCCTCAACGTGATCAAGGCATAGGAGATGATCGTGGACTACAGGAAAAGGAGGGCCGAGCACTCCCCCATTTGCATCGATGGGGCTGGAGTGTGGCAGGTTGAGAGCTTCAAATTCCTAGGTGTCCACATCACCAACAAACTATCATGTCCAAACACACCACGACAGTCGTGAAGAGGGTACGACAAGGTCTATTCCCCCTCAGGAGGCTGACAAGATTTGGCATGGGCTCTCATATCCTCAAAAAGTTTGACAGCTGCACCATCGAGAGCATCCTGACTGGTTGCATCATCGCCTGGTATGGCAACTGCTCGGCCTCTGACCGCATGGCGCTGCAGAGGGTAGTGCGTACGGCCCAGTACATGACTGGGGCAAAGCTTCCTGCCACTCAGGACCTCTATACCAGGCGGTGTCAGAGGAAGGCCCATAAAATTGCCAAAGACATCAGCCACCCTAGTCATAGACTGTTCTCTCTGCTACCGCATGGGGATATCGGAGTGCCAAGTCTAGGTCCAAAAGGCTTCTGAATAGCTTCTACCCCCAAGACATAAGACTGCTGAACATCTAATCAAATGGCTACCAGGATTATTTGCATGGACTATTTCCAGTTTATTCTCTATCTATGCATGGTCACCTTACCCATACCTACATGTACATAATATCTCAATTAGCTCGACTAACTAGTACACACGCACATTGACTGTACCGGTACCCCCTGTATATAGTGTTGTTATTGTTATTTTATTGTTGCTCTTTTATTTTGTAGTTTAGTTTATTCAGTCCATATTTTTTCTTCACTTTTATTTTTCTTAACTGCATTGTTGGTTAAGGGCTTGTCAGTAAGCATTTCACGGTAAGGTCTACAACAGTAGTATTCGGCGCATGTGACAAATACAATTTGATTTGATTTGACCATAAACTCAACAATTTGGTATTAATGCCTAAACTTAAATGTTAGTTTAACTTTTACGTGGTTTGACTGACAGCTAAGATGGTGTACCACATGGTGTAATTAAAATGTCAAGCAATAGAGTCATTCTGTGATAGCTAAGATGCGGCGCCTAATGGTGTAATTAAAACATCAAGCCATGACGTAATTCCATTGCTGCATTTTATTTGGAGATTGGGTCCCAATTTCTGATCCTGGAGAAAGTTTCACGATGCAGAGGTGTGTGTGTGTGCATGTGAGTGTGTGTGCATGTGTGTGTGTGTGCGTGTGTGCGTGTGTGTGTGCGTGTGAGTGAGTTCGTGTGTGAGTGAATTAATTTTCGTGTCAAATTTCCAGTCATCCCTTACGAGAGTAATTGACACATAAACAAACATTACAATGATTTGCAGTGTACCCAGTCTGGCACAAAGAGAAGATTCAAGTGTGAAAGTGTTTCCACAAGTTGTTGTGTTACAGCCTGAATTTAAAATGCATTGTGTCACTGGCCTAGACACAATAATGTCAAAGTAATTATATTTTTTGAAATATTGCTAATTAATGATAAATGAAAAGCTGACATGTCTTGAGGTAACCCTCCTGCTGCGTTCCTGTCGAATTGAACCAATTTAGATGTTCTCTCTGAAAAATGTAGTTAATTTAATCTGATTGTCATCAGGTTCCATGACTTTGTCCACACAGGGCCCTTGAACACACAAAATACATGTGGATGATTTTCATTAAATTTGGGTGTTTTATTTAACTTTTGTACACCTGTGGTGTTCCCGGACAAAAATGACCGGTCATTAGAAATGAATGGGTGATACTACAATTAGTGTATAAAAGTGAGTTCAGGCAAATGCCCATTCATCAGATGGACCCACTTTCTCTCCCAGACCCCCACATGCATGTGTGTTTGAGCACACACACACACCTCACTCCCCTTCTTGGCTTCCATGGCAACCCCCACAGGAACCTTTCCCCAATAGAATCTTCCCCCCACGGGAACCACACCTGTTGGCATTCTCACAAACAATCGTAACATTGTTTCAATAATATATAGAACCTCTCTCACAGCTCTGGTATATAAAGCTTTTTTGAGGCCTTGACCGCAATTCATTCTGTGGCAGCACAATGACCAAACGATATACTGTATCTGAGGCACTTGATCATATCTTTTATCATGACACTGGTGAGGAGGAGAGAGTCCTTGTTAAACTTTAACACAAAGTAGTCTGTGATAAATAGCACAATATGTTTCATCTGAGTATTTGTTACAGTCAAAATAATCCATACATTAAGCTTTTATTTTTTAATTTTTTAAAAAGGAGTTGTATGAGCTCAGGTCAATGAGGCCTACAGGCCATAAATAGAAAATATAAGTTAAAAACTTGTAATGTTCACAAGAACTGAAGTTGATAAAAAGATCTAACACAACATTAGGTGATAATATATGTATTATTATGGATTTATAATCAGCTGTAATGGGGCGGTCATTTTGGACCGGGAACACAGAATGAATTAACATGAAATGAACACAACAGGAGGGTTAATAAATGTTCAACCCCTTTGTTATTTCAAGCCTAAATAAGTTCAGGTGTAAAAATGTGCTTAACAAGTCATGTAATAAGTTGCATGGACTCACTCTGTGTGCAATAATAGTGTTTGACTACCTCATCTCTGTACCCCACATATACAATTATCTGTAAGGTCCCCCCGGTCGAGCAGTGAATTTCAAACACAGATTCAACCACAAAGACACCTATTGGTAGATTGGTAAAAAATAAAAATAAACATACATTGAATATCCCTTTGAGTATGGTGAAGTTATCAATAACACTTTGGATTCACCTTTCAGCAGGGCAATAACCTAAAGCACCAAGATGACATTGAATGTTCCTGAGTGCTTTAGTTGCAGTTTTGACTTAAATCGGCTTAAAAATATTCCGCAAGACTTGAAAATAGCTGTCTAGCAATGATCGACAACCAACTTGACAGAGCTTGAAGAATTTTTTTAAAGAACAATGTGCAAATATTGTACAATCCAGGTGTGCAAAGCTCTTAGAGATTTACCCAGGAAGACACAGCTGTAATCACTGCCAAAGGTGATTCAAACATGTATTGACTCAGGGGTGTGAATACTTATATAAATTAGATATTTCTCTATTTGATTTTCAATACATTTGCAAACATATCTAACGGAAATACACTGCCACGACTTCCGCCAAAGTCGGCTCCTCTCCTTGTTCCGGCGGCGTTCGGCGGTCGACGTCACCGGCCTTCTAGCCATCGCCGCTCCACTTTTCATGTTCCATGTGTTTTGTCTTGTTTCCCAGCACACCTGGTTTACATTCCCTAATCACACTACATATATATTCCCTCTGCCCCCCCCCATGTCTTTGTGTGGAATTGTTTTTGTTACGTGTTTTGTGTGACGCGCCAGGCTGGTTTTTCTCCGGGTACCATGTTCAACCCGCAGTGTGTTTAATTGTTAAATATTTTGCATCTTTGTGACTTTGTTGCGCTTTTCACTTTTACCTTTGGCTGGAGGTTTGTTTGACGCAGTTGCGTCCGTCTGTTGTTTGCTTCGGCCAAAGAAAGTGTGTGCCTGATCACAACTCTTTGCTCTCCTGCACCTGAATTCTACACCAGTAGCGCACAACGTTGAAATACACAATGGACAAAAAAAAACATTTAAGGTTCTCCTCCTCGCTCAGCTACATAATGCCAGGGTATATCTGTTGGGCTTTCTGGAATAAGGGGAAGTGAATATTGTGGTTGAAAGGGCAATAGAGGATAAAATGAATTGAATTCTCTCTCTGTCCAGAGTGTGTGTGTGTGTGTGTGTGTGTGTGTGTGTGTGTGTGTGTGTGTGTGTGTGTGTGTGTGTGTGTGTGTGTGTGTGTGTGTGTGTGGATGATGAGGATGGGTTCTAAAGTATTGTACATAAAATGTAATGATTAAAGCGAATAGTTAAATGAATAGCAGTAAAGCAATACTACACTGGCTGTTAAAATAAGACAACATCTTTTCAGTAGAGGCTGTATTTCAAAGTGACTTGGCATCAATAATCAATAGGATTCAGGCTGTTTACAAGTCATTGTTCTTTGAACTGCCTCAGTGCAGTTTACCATTTCAAATCGTCCCATTGCTCATTTCATCAATTAGGCCTAATCAGCTGTTCATTCATTGTGTAAGTGGTAACCTACCCCTTCTGAATTGTTTTCCATTTTTCATTTAGAAATAACTGTTATTATGAAAGGTAGAGCCTAAAGGGAAACCCTTTAGGGTAGAAGGCATGCTCAGATGTCTGGGTTTATGACAGGATCGTATATTCTGGACTTATGCATGTTTATGAACATAAAACACTGCTGAAATAACTTTCCTCGACTCTCCAAACCCCTCAAGCAATCAGTGACTAATTTCTGAACTATTGTATAGTAATAAGTGACATGAATTACAGCCAACCGTTTATTGCATTACTGAGAATGCGTTGGAATTTGGAAACAAAAGCGATTATGTTTTAGGATGGCCTGGGGCTGAAGCTGGGGGTTTGGAGATGGGGATAGAGCTAAGGCTGGAGCTGGAGTTGGGGGTGTGAGGTTGGGGCTGGGGATAGTGGGCTGTGGTTATGGCTGGGGATGAAGAGAGTGCGGGCAACCGGGAGTGGAGTTGGGGAGTAGATAGCTTTGGTGCTGGGGCTGGGTATAGTGGAGCTGGGACTGAGGCTGCAGCTGGGAGGAGAGAGGTCAGCTGGCGTATAGCCCACAGAGCCCTCTCCCTCTCCACGCTACTCTAATCTCTGCCGTTGACATGTGCAGGTCCATGACCCGTCTGTTTTCCCTCTGACAAGTAAGGCCCTCTGATGCAGGCATGGAGGCAGGCAGGGAGGCAGAGACTGACTGAAAAGGCTAGTGAGGGTTAGTCCCTGGTCCCTTCTTTGTGAAGTGGCTGTGGTGTGGATCCCTGGATTGACCAGCTGATTTGGTGTCTCACAGTCAACTGTATTAGTTAGTTTTTCATAGTTCTTGTTTTTGAGCAATACATGTAAAGTTGATTTGTGTCTACCATTGTTGTTGGACACTAACTTTATGGTTCCGTTTATACAGTTTTATAATGTTTCGTCATTTAGCAGACATTCTTATCCGGAATGACATACAATAGTGAGTGCATACATTTTCATACGGCTCCCCCGTGGGAATCAAACCCACGACCCTGGCATTGCAAACATCATGCTCTACCAACTGAGCCACATCAACGTGATTTTGATATTATGTCAGAAACGGAGAGAGCGAGATTGCGAGAGACAGAGATGAGAGACAGAGATGAGAGACAGAGATGAGAGACAGAGATGAGAGACAGAGATGAGAGACAGAGATGAGAGACAGAGATAGAGAGGCAGAGAGAAAATGAAATACAAAAGCACAAGGAAAAAAGGTATAGCATAACATAGAGATGTTCCTGTGTCAGAATGGTGTACGCCCAGGGGCCCTCTGGTAGCATCTGGTTTGGTCTGGATCCAGACATCCAGACATTAATAGATGAGTCAGAGTGACTATGACAAATTGAATATCACCAATGAATAATGACAGGGAGGCTCTGTTGGAATGGAGACCTATGGAAACAATTGTCTCAGAGAGAATTGATGCATGGGTGCTCTAAATTGGTAAAGAAATTGCACACAAATACTCTAAATGTAAAACACTCCAGTGGAGATCTAGTGGATCTTGTAACGGTTTTCCTCCTCTTCTGAGGAGGAGTAGGAAGAATCGGACCAATATGGAGCGTGGTAAGTGTTCGTCATTTTATTAAAATGAACTGAACACTACAATACAAAGTAAACAAAAAGAACAACCGAAACAGTTCCGTCTGGTAACTAATACAAAGTCAGAAAACACGACAAAAATGAAACAGTCCTATTAGGTGACAAAACACAAAACAGGAAACAACTACCGACAACCCATAGTGGGAAAACAGGCTGCCTAAGTATGGTTCTCAATCAGAGACAACGATAAACAGCTGCCTCTGATTGGGAACCATACCAGGCCAAACACAGAAATACAAAAACATTGAACAACACATATAATGCCCACCCCAACTCACACCCCGACCAAACTAAAATAGAGACATAAAAAAGGAAGGACGGTCAGGACGTGACAGATCTACAGTATCTTTCTTACTCAGTAGAGAATGGTTGACTGACTGCTCTGATTCTGTATGTTTAGTAGAGTTCTACAGCTGACAACAAGTTAACCATGCTTTTATGTAGATTAGTTAATTAAAATATACATGATATGTAGTATGTTGGTAACATTGAATAATGTTAATGTAAGTCTCAGTTAGTTGTCTTAATTCAATATAAATCTGGCTAACATAATGATTAGAGTTGGGACTGAGAGTTTGGACCAGCATAGCTTTTCTTCTACACAGAGATATGATACGCAAATGCCTGAGGGGTATCGTCAGACGTTTTTCTGCATCCCAAATGACACCCTATTCCCTATATAGTGCACTAGTTTTGACCAGGGCCCATAGGGGTCAAAAGTAGTACACTTTGTCAGGAATAGAGTGCCATTTGGGATGCAGATTTTGAGTTCGCATGGAACCATGTAGTACTCCTAACTCCCCCGGTCATGCCATAGCTGAACCTACATGGTGGCTTCACATGGCTGTGTCTTTTGACAGCAATCTGTCAACGAACAAATACAAGTATGTAAACGGAGCAGCCAGAAGGGTGATGGTGAAACGTGGAGGGATGTAATCTCTGCTCTCTTTGTGGTTGAGGAACATCACATTAATAGCCACAGAGAAAGAGGCTAATCTAAGCTCTTACAAATGTGAGAAGATCATTGTAGACTTGTGGTCTATAACAGTTTCAACATTAAAACAGACCCGTAGCACAGCATGTGGTGTCGGGGGGTTGGGAAAAGTAATAAGACTGCAAAAAGACACTACCGTTTCACAATGGATAAGTGAAGTTGTATTGTATTCTATTATTATTGTAGTTAGGTGAATGGTAGACTCGATGCTGAGACTTGAGACTCCCTAACCATCAATGGTATGTTACAGAGGAAGACATATAGCAGGGAGAATGAACATACATACAGCGCCTTCAGAAAGTATTCAGACTCCTTGACTTTTTCCACATTTTGTTACATTACAGCCTTATTCTAAAACGCATTAAAAAAAACTATAATCCTCAGCAATAAACACAAGACCCCACAATGACAAAGAGAAAACAGTTTTTTTTTAAACATTTTTGCAAATTTATAAAACATAAAAAACAGAAATACCTTATTTACAGAATTTTTCAGACCCTTTGCTCTGAGACTCGAATTTGAGCTCATGTGCATCCTGTTTCAATTGATCATCCTTGAGATGTAAAAACAACTTGATTGGAGTCCACCTGTGATACATTTGATTGATTGGACATGATTTGGAAAGGCACACACCTGTCGAAATAAGGTCCCCCAATTGACAGTGCATGTCAGGGCAAAAGATACAGTGTAGCTGGTAACCCTCTGACTGACGGATCACTCCCTGCAGATTTCCCCGCAGCAGCTTGGGCGTTTGAATATCGGTCTGCCTTTCTAACCTTTAAGCAACTGCCGCCCCTATTCGTTTAGCTCTTTCTTCATTCCCTTGCCTTTGTTCAACCATTTGACCTGGCTTGTCAACTTTTCCCTCAACGTATTTAATTTCTAAATGTGGGTGAAGCTGTCCCTTAAAAGTGGTTAAGGGCGTTGGGCCAGTAACTGATAAGTCGCTGGTTCGAATCCCAGAGCCAGCAAGGTGGAAAAATCTGCCATTCTGCCCTTGAGCAACAACAACAACTGCTCCCTGGATGCCGAAGACGAGGATGTCAATTAAGGCAGCCCTCCGCACCTCTGATTCAGAAGGCTTGGGTTAAATGTGGAAGACACAGATCGGTTTAATGCATTCAGTTGTGCAACTGATTATTTACACCCTTTACCCTCTCTTTTGCAGCTGAAGAGATGTACCAGGAAACTCTTGCTTTTGGAAGACTCTACTATAGCCTGAAGTTATGAAGAACGTGAACGCCTTAGACGAAGTGAGTATTCTGTAAGCGCCACCGATTTTATACACAAGGGTAGGTCCTCTGGACACATGCATGAATACATAGGACTGTGGACACACCAAGCGACTTACCAAGCTTGAGCAGTAGCCAGGTCTTGCTAGGTACATGTTGAAAGATTTTGTTGTGTATTTTGAAAACTGATTGTTGAAAGGAATTTACAATTAATTTAATAGTTTATGCTCCAAACAGAGTCAAATGTGTGAGGGCAGCCCAGACGACCAAGTGGCTGAACATCTGGCCGGGAAACCAGGTTGCAGACTGCATGAAGGAGACCGCGATACAGAGGGCTTATTGGACCAGCCAGAATAGTCCCTGACGATCTAGGCCCCATCTGCGAATGCTAGATATTCCATGCATGGTGGGTTACATTTTTTACAAAAACATTAGACATGAATTTGATTATATGTACTGTGATTAACTAGCCTGGCTGACATGATACACGTGACTCACACTGCGAGAGCTATGACCACACTGGTCTGGAAAGGAAGTTGTTTGTTTACACCTGCAAATTTAAGCCGTGGAGGGGGGGTATTCAGACCCCTTAACTTTTTCCACAATTTGTTACGTTACAGTCTTATTATAAAATGGATGAAATCGTTATTTTTTTTCTCCACAATCTACACACAATACCCCATAATGACAATGTATACAAATGTATTCAAACATTTTAAAAAGTAAATATCACATGTACATAACTATTTAGACCCTTTACTCAGCACTTTGTTGAAGCACCTTTGGTAGCGACTACAGCCTCGGGTCTTCTTGGGTATGACGCAACAAGCTTGACACACCTGTATTTGGGGAGTTTCTCCCATTCTTCTCTGCAGATCCTCAATCAGGTTGGATGGGGAGCGTCGCTGAACAGCTGTTTTCAGGTCTGTCCAGAGATGTTCGATTGGGTTCAAGTCCGGTCTCTGTCTGGGCCCCTCAAGGACATTCAGAGACTTGTCCTGAAGCCACTCTTACGTTGTCTCACTGTGTGCTTAGAGTCGTTGTCCTGTTGGAAGGTGAACCTTCACCCCAGTCTGAGGTCCTGAGTGCTCTTGAGCAGGTTTTCATCAAGGATCTCGCTGTACTTTGCTCCGTTCATCTTTCACTCGATCCTGGCTAGTCTTCTAGTCCCTGCCTTTGAAAAACCTCCCCACAGCATGATGCTGCCACCACTATGCTTCAGCGTAGGGATGGTGCCAGGTTTCCTCCAGATGTGACGCTTGGCATTCAGGCCAAATATTTAAATCTTGGTTTCATTAGACCAGAGAATCTTGTTTCTCATGGTCTGAGTCCTTTTGGTGCCTTTTGGCAAACAACAAGCGGACTGTCATGTGCCTTTTACTGAGGAGTGGCTTCCTTCTGACCACTCTACCATAAAGGCCTGGTGGTGGAGTGCTGCAGAGATGGTTGCCCTTCTGGAAGGTTCTCCCATCTCCTCAGAGAAACTATTGAGCTCTTTCTGAGTGATCATCGGGTTCTTGGTCACCTCCCTGACCAAGGCCCTTCTCCCATGATTGCTCAGTTAGGCCTGGTGGCCAGCTCTAGGAAGAATACAAACTTCTTCCATTTAAGAATGGTGGAGGGTGTTGTGTTCTTGGGGACTGCAGACATTTTTTGATACCCTTCCCCAGATCTGGGCCTCGAGACAATCCTGTCTCGGAGCTCTACGGACAATTCCTGGCTTGGTTTTTGCCCTGACATGCACTGTCAACTGTGGGACCTTATTTCGATAGATGTGTGCCTTTCCAAATCGTGTCCAATCATTTTTACCTCAGGTGGACTCCAATGAAGTTGTGGAATCATCAAGGATGATCAATGGAAACAGGATGCACCTGAACTCAATTTTGAGTCTCATGTCAAAGGGTCTGAACACTTCTGTAAATACGGTATTTCTGTGTTTTATTTGCAAAAATGTCTAAAAACCTCTTTTCCCTTTGTCACTATGGGTTATTGTGTGTAAATGGATTAAATATGTTTTTTTGTTCATCAATTTTAGAATACGGCTGTAACGTAACAAAATGTGGAAAAGGTGAAGGGGTCTGAATACTTTCCGAATGCACTGTATAAAATAAAATATGTTTTTTTTTCTCTTAAAATATAGAATTTGGCCTTTACTACTACAGCCCAGAGAAACGCATTGAATAACACATTCATAAATGGCAAAACTACAATAATAAATCAACCATAAGAAACACGTTTTTGAACTGTCTGTCCTATATCTAGGTTATATAAGAAAGATCAGGAAATATGTACTATATTTATGTAGTATATTCTTGGCTTTGGTGCACCTCTCGTTCTTGGCTTTGATGCACCTGTACTGTCTCCGTCTGTCGGACAGTAGCCGAGTGAACAGTCCGTGGCTTGGGTGACTGAGGACCTTGATGATCTTCTTGGCCTTCCTTTGACACCGGGTGCTGTAGATGTTCTGGAGGGAAGGCAGTTTGACCCCGGTGATCCGTTGGGCTGTCTGCACCACCCTCTGGCAGTGATGCAGCCCAACAGAATTCTCTCAATGATGTATCTGTAGAAGTTGTTGAGGATCATACGGGCCATGCCAAATGTCTCCAGCTGCCTTAGGTTGTAGAAGCGCTGTTGCGCTTTTTTCACCACGATGTAGGTTTCCCGAGACCATTTGTGACTGAACCGTCTTGATTCGGTCTTATGTAGTAAAATTTGGAATTGTGTTTTTTTTTTTGACATTGGATAAAGGCAGAGACACAGAGCTACACCACGGCATATCATACACTGCATTCGAGGAACAATGGGAAAGCAATTCTGCTTTGAAAGTTGATAAACTTGTAACCTCACTTTTGAGAAAATGGCCTTTGAATGTTTTGGTACCTACTAGAGAGCTCTTCTTTGTCTACACCTATTCAGCACCCATTGCTAGCTACTTCCACACAAATGAGAGAACAACAGAGCTGGTTAGGCTGTTTTTATGTTACCTAGAGCATTGATGACTGCAACTGTGATGCTGGCAACAATTTACGCTTTTTTGCCAAAGTTTACTGACACTGGCCATACTCAACAGGTGCTAAGAGTTTGTACATTTGTCAGTTATTCGGCGCTCTGGCACACTCCGATGAGTGCTCTGAAATCGGGAGTAGAAACGTGTAATATCTGAAAATGTTGCTAGCTAGACTATCTTACCAGTGCTTTGAAGGTAGCCAGAGTGAATTTACCAGCTACGTCTATCAACAGTTGTCACATTGACATTCTATTGAAATGGATACTTGCATAGTGGAATCTTTTGTTAAGATATGTAGTTAGTTTGCTAGCTAAACAATTAACCATAATCCCAACTCATAATGTTACTACCCTGCACAAACTTTCGGGTAGCTAACCAAGCAGGTTCAATGTTAGCTAGCTAACATTAGGTTATAACTATCAAAGCAAATGGCTCTGAGATATGAATAATAAGATCATACATGTAACGTTAGCTAGCAAGCCAGCTGGCTAACATTAGGTACTCTTTAACTTAAAATGAAAAATACTTTCTGTCAAAATTAGAAACGTGTCATTTTTGAAAACGTAGCTAGCTAGACTATCAAACCTGTATACATCATGAACGGAAGCTTCTCCCTGTCACGGATGCCATGGTTGCCCTTAGTTTGAAGATGTAATCTTAGACAGGTGTTTTCTCCATCTCCTTAGATGTCATACTCTAATTTCACTGATTTCAAAACTCGATCCTCCAGAAAGTGGAGGGCAACACTTATGTAGTTCTACTACGCGATATATACTTTAAAAAGCCGCGTTAGACAGGATTAGCAACACATACTGACCAGCTCAAATAGACTGAAGCGTGCTATATAGCAGACCAATCCGAACTCATCTCTCAGCATGTCCATCCCACTAATTAGCTCAGCCAATCATGGCTAGCGGGAACGTTGCTGTCTTATCTGTGGCTAAACCAACTAGGCTCGTAATTTAACAAATGTATTCATATTTACAGATGTCATGCAAGTTTATTATTAAGGCACATGAATGCTCACATATTCCAGAAGGCATTTCTGCCGGAAAAATGCATTTTGATTAAAAATGAAGTAGTCACCCGCAACATATGCCTAGTTTCCTGAAACTAGTCTTATTTCAGGTCCTCAGTGATGTGCACGCAGACAAACTTGAAGCTGTTGACCCTATCCACTGCGGCCCCGTCAATGATGATTTATATATTTGACATTTGTACTTAAAAGTATAATTGAGAAATAATTCATGAAAGATGGCATATACTCCTTTGAGACTCCATGATGTTTAATCTGTAGTTGCTAAGAAGTGCAATGAACTGCAAAGGAATTGAGAAGGGGGAGCTTATATTTACGACTGTTAAAACCCCCTCAGTGTGTGAACAAGTAAAGTAACCACACAGGATAACCAACTGATATGTGTTCCAGAAATAAATATTTCAGATTGTAATGACATTTCAAATCAACACTGTAGGGAAACGTGAAAATCTCTATTTTAAAATATGAAAGACGTGTAAAAATGTGGATCTAGCTAGATCATGATTTCCTACCAGCTAACATGGCAGAAAATGGCTGCATAAAAGCAGTGCAAACGTAGTGTACTGTACTGTATGTTCCTGCCTGTTGATCTACATGCAGGGTTTAAGAGTTTTTAAAGTCATTTTGCTTAAGGGAGGCATCTCTTCCAGAGCAGAGTGTATGTGTAAGTGATGTATGGAGACATCGAAAGGATGTGTGGTACATGAGTTAGAGGCAGAATCGCTGTTGTATAAAGAGGATGGTTTATGTCTTTCTAGTCCTGACCACTGTACGCCACACACACACACACACACACACACACACACACACACACACACACACACACACACACACACACACACACCACAGGCTGTAGCTTATTCCCGACAGCCAGACTGGTTTTGTCACACAGAGACAGGCTGTCCCAGTCCAGGTCCGGTGAGACCAGTGGTCGGTCTCATTCAAAGAATGGCTGGTTTGGGAGACACAGAAGTCCTTGGAACTTACTTTCAGACCACATGTTGACTCACTTTGAGTTTTAACAGTAGTGTCTGTCTACTTTGGGTTCCTCTTCCTCCTCTTCTGTCCTCTACCTTAGACAGAGGGAGTGAGAGAGAGGGGCTGGAGGAGAGTGAGATGGAGGGATGGGATCACTGGAACTAGTATATACAACTAGTATATGTATGTAGATACTGTACTTGGGAAGGGGAATACCTAGTCAGTTGCGCAACTGAATGCATTCAACCGAAATGTGTCTTCCACATTTAACCCAACCCCTCTGAATCGGAAAGGTGCAGGCGGCTACCTTAGTCAACGTCAAGGGAGCAGTTGTTTGGGGTTAACTGTCTTGCTCAAGGGCAGAGGGCAGAACAGCAGATTATTCCACTTTAACGGCTCGGGTAGTCGAACCAGCAGCCTTTTGGTTACTGGTCCAACACTCTTATCCTCTAGACTACCTGCTGCCAGAGACAAGATGCTCTGTGCTGGCCTGGTTACCCATCACCACAGTTGCTGGATGGTGCTGGAAAGGACAATGTGAAAAATACCCGAGCCAGTTCACATTGACCTTTCCAGCACCATTCTAGCAACTATGGTGTATCGGTAACCAGGCCAGCACAGTGCATCTTGTCTCTGCTGAGTAGTGTGAAAAGGGAACTAGTGGCATGGTCTCCATAAAGCCCACATTTACTGTGGATCAGAGCAAGAGGTCTTCACGGTTCCAACTCACTGATCCAAATACCCGAGTCCCATAAATAATGTCACGGGTCAGATCTGATATGATTGTCACAGGTCTCGGATATGTGTAATTTAAACTGACATGTACGGAAGGACCCTTACACGACTGCTGCAGTAGATAGAGCGAAATCATTTATGCTGCTGCACTTACTTTTCACAAGAACAGCACGTGACAAGGTGACCCCGACAGAGAGGGCCGCCTCATTTCTAGTCCTTAGGAAACTTTGCAGTATTTTGTTTTTTTATGTATTATTTCTTACATTGTTAGCCCAGAAAATCGTAAGTGTTTTTACATACAGCCGGGAAGAACTATTGTATATCAGAGCGACATCAACTTACCAGCTTACGACCAGGAATACAACTTTCCTGAAGCGGATCATTTGTCCGAACCACCCAGGGCATTTGAACTGATTCCAGAGGCTGACCCAAAACAATGCCGCCGGAGAAAAGGAAGACGGAATGGTCTTCTGGTCAGACTTCGGAGGCGGGCACACCACCCACCACTTCCGAGTATATTACTCGCTAATGTCCAGTCTCTAGATAACAAGGTCGACGAAATCAGGGTACGGGTTGCATTCCAGAGAGACATCAGCGATTGTAACATACTGTTTCACGGAAACATGGCTCTCTGGATATGCTGTCGGAGTTGGTACAGCCACCTGGATTCTTTGTCCGTCGCGCTGACAGTAATAAACCTCTCCCCGGGAAGAAGAAGGGCGGAGGTGTATGTTAGGTGGTGTATGCTACCAATGACTGTAGGCTCTCCTTCTCCGTGGCCGACTTGAGTAAGACATTTAAATGTGTTAACCCTCGCAAGGCTGCCTGCCCAGACGGCATCCCTAGCCTCGTCATCAGAGCATGCGCAGACCAGCTGGCTGGTGTGTTTACGGATATATTCAATCTCTCCCTAACCCAGTCTGCTGTCCCCACATTCTTGAAGAATGCCACCATTGTTCCTGTACCCAAAAATGCAAAAGTAACTGAACTAAATGACAATCTGTCATCATAAAGTGCTTTGAGAGACTTGTGAAGGATCATACCTATCACCCTAGACCCACTTCAATTTGCTTACCGCCCCAATAGGTCCATAGACGATGCAATCGCCATCACCATATCCCATCTGGACAAGAGGAATACCTATGTAAGAACGCTGTTCATTGACTATAGCTCAGCATTCAACACCGTAGTACCCTCAAAGCTCATAATTAAGCTTGAGGCCCCGGGTCTCAATCCCACCCAGTGCAACTGGGTCCTGGACTTCCTGACGGGCCACCCCCAGGTGGTGAAGGTAGGAAACAACACCTCCACTTCGCTGATCCTCAACATGGGCTCCCCACAAGGGTGTGTGCTCAGCCCCCTCCTGTACTCCCTGTTCACCCATGACTGCGTGGCCAGGCATGCCTCAAACTCAATCATCAAGTTCGCAGACGACACAACAGTAGTAGGCTTGATTACCAACAAAAACGACGAGACAGCCTACAGGGAGGAGGTGAGGGAACTCGGAGTGTGGTGTCAGGAAAACAACCTCTCAACGTCAACAAAACAAAGAATATGATTGTGGACTTCAGTAAAAACAGCAATTTCGTGGTATCCAATTGTTAGTAGTTACTATCTTGTCTCATCGCTACAACACCCGTACGGGCTCGGGAGAGACGAAGGTTGAAAGCCATGTGTCCTCCGAAACACAACCCAACCAAGCCGCACTGCTTCTTAACACAGCGCCCATCCAACCCGGAAGCCAGCCGCACCAATGTGTCGAAGGAAACACTGTGCACCTGGTGACCTGGTTAGCGCGCACTGCGCCCGGCCCGCCACAGGAGTCGCGGGTGCGTGATGAGACAAGGATATCCCTTCTGGCCAAGCCCTCCCTAACCCGGACGACGCTAGGCCAATTGTGCGTCGCCCCAAGGACCTCCCGGTCGTGACCGGCTGCGACAGAGCCTGGGCTCAAACAATGTTCTTTATGTTTTATATTTTCTATATTGTAGAATAAAAGTGAAGACATCAAAACTATGAAATAACACAAATGGAATTATGTAGTAATCAAAAAAGTGTTAAACATATTTTTGATTCTTCAAAGTAGCCACCCTTTGAAGTGATGACAGCTCTGCACACTCTTGGCATTCTCTCAAACAGCTTCACCTGGAATGCTTTTCCAACAGTCTTAAAGGTGTTCCCACATTTGCTGAGCACTTGTTGGCTGCTTTTCCTTCACTCTGCGGTCCAAAACATCCCAAACCATCTCAATTGGGTTGAGGTCAGGTGATTGTGGAGGACATGTCATCTGATGCAGCACTCCATCACTTTCCTTCTTGGTCAAATAGCCCTTACACAGCCTGGAGGTGTGTTGGGTAATTGTCCTGTTGAAAAACAAATGATAATGCCAATAAGTACAAACCAGATGGGATGACGTATTGCTGCAGAATGCTGTGGTAGCCATGCTGGTTAAGTGCGCCTTGAACTCTAAATGAATCATGGATAGTGTAACCAGCAAAGCACCCCCACACATCGCACCTCCTCCTCCATGCTTCACGGTGGGAACCACACATGCAGAGATCATCGTTCACCTACTCCGCGTCTCACAAAGACACGGCGGTTGCAACCAAAAATCTAATTTGGACAGATTTCCACCAGTCTAATGTCCATTGCTTGTGTTTCTTGGCCCAAGCAAGTCTCTTCTTATTGGTGTCCTTTTCTAGTGACTTCTTTGCAGCAATTCGACCAGGAACGCGTAATTCACACAGTCTCCTCTGAACAGTTGATGTTGAGATGTGTCTGTTACTTGAACTCTGAAGCATTTATTTAGGCTGCAATTTCTCAGGCTGGTAACTCTAACTTAGCCTCTGTAGCAGAGGTAACTCTGGGTCTTCCTTTCCTATGTCGGTCCTCATGAGAGCTAGTTTCATCATAGTGCTTGATGGTTTTTGCTACTGTACAAAAATCTTTACATTTTCCACATTGACTGGCCATGTCGTTTCTCTTTACTTATTTGAGCTGTACTTGCCGTAATATGGACTTAGTGTTTTACCAAAAATAGGGCTCTCTTTTTATTTATTTATTTATTTTACCTTTATTTAACTAGGCAAGTCAGTTAAGAACACATTCTTATTTTCAATGACGGCCTAGGAACAGTGGGTTAACTGCCTGTTCAGGGGCAGAACGACAGATTTGTACCTTGTCAGCTCGGGGATTTGAACTTGCAACCTTTCGGTTACTAGTCCAACGCTCTAACCACTAGGCTACTCTGTCACAACACAACTGATTAGCTCAAACGCACTAAGAAGGACAGAAATTCCACAAATTAACTTATAGCAAGACAAACCTTTTAATTTAAATGCATTCCAGGTGAGTACCTCATGAAGCCGGTTGAGAGAATTCCAAGAGTGTGCAAAGCTGTCATCATTTCAAAGGGTAGCTACTTTGAAGAATCTTAAATATAAAATATATTTTTTGAACACTTTTTTTGGTTACTACACAACTCCAGAAATGTTATTTCATAGTTTTGATGTCATAGTTTTGATGGCTACTTTGAAGAATCTAAAATCTAAAATATATTTGGATTACTACATGATTCCATGTGTGTTATTTCATAGTTTTGATGTCTTCACTATTATTCTACAGTGCAAAAAACATAAAACATTAAGAAAAACCCTTGAATGAGTAGGTGTGTCCAAACCTTTGACTGGTACTGTATGAAGAAAATTATGCATATCGGGTCCGGATGGGAAAGGCCCAGGTCAATTTCGGAATGGGTACAACATTTTTGACCCGTGAAGGCCTCTAATCAGAGCTGGCTGGTTTCTGACTCTTCTCTCTCTGAGACCCTGCATTCATACCAAGTTGTTTTCATTCCCCCACCTTCGCTTCACAGCTACCTAGCTGTTTTCTCAAGCCACAGCATTCCTGAAAAAAGTGTTTGCTTATACACACCTGGATCACGGCCGTTCATTCGATACTCTGCATTTTTCAATTATACAGCTGCAGCACGTTGCCAAAGAATATGCACTTTCTCGCTCTATGCAATACGAAGTGTAAAGCGATTTGGCACAGATCTGAGCAAAGAGACAGGGGGGGGGGGCTGTATTAAACTCATGCTTCCTAATCCTTCACTTAGTATAAAAATGCAAGTGTATCTTTGACGCAGACACGCACATTGGTGAAACTTTACTACAGCACTGTAAGTTAGTTAGATAACTTTCCCAACAAGGTTTTGAAACACACGGGGGCACTTTCTGTTAGTGCTGTAAACAAGCCAAGGCTATATCACAGCCCTTTAATTAAAGGTAAGTACAGACGGCAAGGAAGTGAACCGGCATTCCTGATCACAGCAAGATGCTGTACAGGCAATGACACAGGGGATTGTCTACATATGTTAATGGACATTTACAGTCTAATTGATCTAATCCCAATTTCAACTATGCTGTTCAGACTTTGGGCTGGTTTCCCAGACACAGAATAAGCTTAGTCCTAGACTAAAAATCATGTTCAATGGAATTTCGCTTCTTGATTGCAAGTGCTTTTTAGACCTGGACAGTCATTTAATTTCAGCTTCTTGGTCTTATTAAGGAATTTGTCTGGCATCTATCACGTCATTGTTTTGTCTTGACTTACTCCTTTTTTCCCCCCCATGTATCATACGAACGATCCCTCAGATGTTCTTAACCGTTGATCATCACTATACTGCCGATGACATTCAATGATCTGAGGGACTTACTGGGTGTTCATGGAAACAGTTGGCATGCTGTTGCACGTCCGTCCATCTATCCTGCCTGTGTTTTGGGCTGCCGTTAGATCTCCAGATGGTTGAGCTGAATGTACTGCAGCCTAATGTGTCATCACCATCACAGCACTTACAGGAATTAATGATGGCTTGGCTGAATGTCCCACGCCACAGGGCAAACTAACTCTGCCATCATGGTCACATAGAAATAGAATTAGAATGGATAAAAGCCTATCATCACAGAACATCAACTTGAATGGGATTGTCCAATCCAGTTATTCTAATTTCTATGCGCTGGACTGCCTGTCTCTTGTACATTTGTCCCAGAGCATACCTACAGTCAGCTCAGGTCAGACGAATGCCAGGTAAAAGTACTGAATGTCCCATTCTAACTGGATTCTTAGAGAGAACAGGAGTTGCGCGACGCTAGAAGCCATGCATTGATGTCATCAGCCATTGCAGTCAATTGAGGTGATGTTGCATGCATGTAAAAGCAATCAGAGAATAAAGGGAGGTAAAGTGAATGTAGGTTTTTGACCTTATCTCACTCAAACAAGTTGATTGTATAGTGACAAAATTGTCTTTGTGAACAAGTAGAATACATTAAATATACAAACAAACAAGTACTTCTCAGAACCCCATAATTGTCTTCTCGTCAGAACAGTGAGGACATCCATAGATCAAGCTTATAAAACGGTACATTTTGATCCTCATTAATTAACAGAAATGCCTTGATGCCATAATGACATTTCACGTATCAATGTGCATCCACTGTCCCGCAGCCCAGCCAGGCATTCATAAACTTAATCTCCCCTTGTAAAAAAGTCTAGACATTATTTCCCCATGCTTCTTGCCTAACATTTGATTTGTTACACCGGGGGTAATATAAGCCTCGCTGTCTGTCTATCTGACCTGTGCAACATGTAGCATTTTATTAAATTTTTTATCTCCACCATGTCATTACATATGAACGTGACGAGATTGACAGGTTCTCTGATCCAGGCAAATTCATTGATCAGGATCATTATAATGCTATATCCAAGGACTTGGCAATAGAAACCAAGGTAAAACAAACAAAAATGCACATAGTTCTCTGTCATTTCAGCCGCTTGATGTGATTGTGTCTTAGCTTAAATTGGCTAGCTAGCTAGCAAAGGAGCAGTAACGTTAGCCTAGCTCTCCTCCATAACTACTGTATCATATTGACTTGACAATCAGCTGGTTGTTGCCTATTTATAAATTATTTGTTAAATCATTATTTGCTGAAGTTCTTGTTTACTATTTATTGAACTTCTTGTTTCTCGTCATCATTAAAACTCTGCTAGCTAGCTACATGCCAATGATTTATTTAGCATGGCAACGTGGAATAAATGGAATGAACGACTAGGTCAAAACATGAGAATAGAATTTACGACCAGCCGGTATGGTTAGCAACTTCAGAACCAACAACTGGCTTTTGTCCATACTATATCGTCTGGTGGAAGGATGAAATGAAACTAATTTACCAATTAAAATGATGTTTTTTTTGTTATGTGTTGGCAACCGTTTCATAAAATCAATAAGGCCCTCGAACCTGGGGATTATCGTGTGCTAACTCCCTCCTAAGGGCTGTTTTCCAGCCCTTTGCTTCGCCTCGGGTCTCGGAACAGCTCTTAATTGGGAGTTATCGCACGATAATCCCCGGGTTCTCATGCCTTATTGCTTAATTAATGGGTCATTTGTTTGTATTTCACCACTAGCATGTAGTGATGACATTTACATTTATCACTGTCAGCAGACTGGGTAGTCTCTTCTCCCTATCTCTCTGCTCTCACTGTGAGCATGGATATCTGTGTTGGTGTCTAACATAGCCTAGGAACACCCCTATGTGGACATGCAGGCCAGTATCGACCATGCTCCTGGGCCTGGGGTCGCCCCTATGGGAGCAGTGATCACAGTATACACCTCCATGCCAGAGAGATGTGCTGTACGCCTGTACTGACGGCAGGTGGGGGTGAGATTCAGGCACCACATAGGCAACCCTGACGTGGGCCAGGTTTCAAAACAACTCTCCTTTCTTCCGTTGGCACTTTTGTCTCTAGATGGTCTCGATGATTCTCACGCAGCAAAAGTGAAATAAATACTTCTCTGTTGTTCTCTCAGCGGTTTACCGGAGGCCACTGTTTGAGTCTAGCAGTCTTACAGTAACACTGTGTACTGTAGCTACTAGCCCAAGTCTCTACATGGCGGGCATACATTTTTTCCTAGATGGCCTGATTCACGGGTCTGATTCATAAAGTATGTAGCGAGAAATATTTTATATCCTCTAAGTTGTTATATCTGCAGGTTACCAGAGTCCGCTATTCATGCATTCTTACAGTAACACTGTGTACTGTAGCCATATCTCTCTATGGCAGACATACTACACAGCTCTGTTTTTCATTCTCTCTCTCTCGCTCCCTCTTTCTCTCTCTCTATCTCTGTGACTTCAGCAGTCGCGCTTACCCATCCAGAGAGCATTGGAAAAGCTGGATGTGGAATGTCTGAAATCCATTTCATTACATTCCCCTCTCGCAGGATCTTGATATGATTCACAGCTCCATTACCAGTGGATGTCTGGCTCTAGCTCAGCAAAGCTCCCAGAGTCTTGGCCTGGAATCGAAGGGGGACCCTCCCATGGTGCTTCACTTTGTTGTGGTGGGAAGCAGTGCTGCTATCCCACTAGGGATCTCTGGAGCATGGCATGCGTAGCCAAATTGCATCCTATTCCCTACTAGTGGCCCTATTGGCCCTGGCCAGAAGTAGTGCCTGAAATTGGTAATATAGAGTGCAATTTGGGACACAGACATTGAAAGTGCCCACAATTAAAGACGGTTAGAAAACTGTTGCTGAAATTTTAAAGACATCCAAAACAACATTTAAACCTGTGGAGTTTCTGGAGGGTGTGCTTAGGCTGAGACTAAGCTGACGCAAAAGTCAATTTGGAGTGAGAGTGGAAAAAAAAAGATTACAACCACAGACTTTGGTTTGGACGCTGCATGTTGTTTACTGCCAAGAACAGCAACTTGGTGCAGGAAACAAGATCATTCTAACACTACGAATAGGTCCAAAGCTCATGTAGAAACATTACATTCATTGTCTACATTTGATTAAATACAAATTGCTTTTTAATTCTAAAAGTCTTTAACCTCACATAATTTGCCTGCATGTGATATTGCATAGAACATCAATCAAGAGAGGAGAGACGTTTTCAGAGTTATAGCCAAACCCCAGAGGACTCTCCCTTACATTTAACATGTCAGGTAAAACGGCCGTTGGTTTTGTCAGTTGGAGTCTACTGGAGGTAGTATAAATCTGAAACTGACAGGAGCTCAGGGGCCCAGGAGTGAGGGAAGGGGCTGGAAGAAGAAGAGAGCTGATGTGTTTCCCTATTCTGCATGTCAGAGAGGCATGTGTGTTCTACATTATATATGGCCTATTACTATTCTCACTCACACGGAGACTCGACAAAACAAAAAAGTTAAACCACTATTAAATGACTGTGTTAACCACAAGGCTCAACAGACTCCCTGATGGCAAGGCTAGGGCTTGTGGTTTCTGCATTGAGAGCTGTGAACCCAATTTTGGTTTTGTTGTGGCGGGTAGTTTGTCTCCAACATGCCCTAGGGGTGTCTGGGTAGTTCACAGCCAGCCAGGAAGGGAGGGCAGGAAGGCGTGCCCTCATTTCAGAGACCCACGGTTCACCACAGACTGAACTCAGAGCCTGGGGGTCATCAGGGGTCAGAGGTCAGCTGCCCCAGCCCACTGGGCACACACTGGTTGAATCAACGTAGAATAGACATTTAATTCATGTCTGTGCCCAGTGGGAGGGCATGGTGGGAAAGAACACGACAAACAACAACATCAACAGTTAGATATGAGGTAGACATTTTATTTTATTAGGATCCCCATTAGAGAGCTAGTTTTCCTGCGGTCATAACATTCACAACCCGAATTCTAATGTTAATTCATGAGCAGGATCCTCATCCTCATTGTATGACCAGCATGTTGATCAGTTGATCCTGGTGTTCTACATAATTTACAGCATATTGTTATGCCATGACTAGAATGCAGCTGAGATGTGTTGTATGCTAGATGAGAACCATAGCTCAGGACTTTCAGTCAATAATTCTGATGGTTCTAATAAAGACCTTAAGGTTCAAAACGTTCCACTACTAATCTACAAAGAATAGCACAATTGTCAGCTTCAATTGTGAGTCTTGCATTTTTTTCTATGACTTGTAAGAGTCAATCGGTGAGTTTGACAGACATACCAGCTAAATGGACTCCTCTTTGCTTTAAAGGGGAATTTCACCCTGGCGGAATCTGGGCTTGTTTTCATCATGTTTGAAGCATTTATAGAACAGTGAGATGTGTTTCACACATAATTGCCCAAGAGGAAGGCAGGTCAGGGCTTCACACGCTGAATGATATACCCTATGACAGCTTCCTGTGTATTGTTTCTCATGGTCGGAGAGTCCTTTAGGTGCCTTTTGGCAAACTCCAAGCGGGAGTTTACTGAGGAATGGCTTCCACCTGGCCACTTTATCATCAATTCCTGCTTGGTTTAGTGCTGCAGAGATGGTTTTCCTTCTGGAAAGTTCTCCCATCTCCACAGAGGAACTCTTGAGCTCTGTCAGAGTGACCATCGGGTTCTTGGTCACCAAGGCCCTTCTCCCCGATTGCTCAGTTTGACTGGTCCAGCTATAGTAAGATTCTTGGTGGTTCCAAACTTCTTCCATTTAAAAATTATGGAGGCCACTGTGTTCTTGGGGATCTTCAATGCTGCAGAAATGTTTTAGTTCCCTTCTCCAGATCTGGGCCTCGACACAATCTTGTCTAGGTGCTCTACAGACAATTCCTTCGACCTCATGGCTTGGTTTTTTCCCTGACATGCACTGTCAACTGTGGGACCTTATATAGACAGGTGTATGCCTTTCCAAAAACAGGCGGACTCCAATCAAGTTGTAGAAACATCTCAAGGATGATCAATGGAAACAGGATGCACCTGAGCTCAATTTTGAATTTTTGAGTCTAATAGCAAAGGGTCTGAATAGTTATGTAAATAGGCATCTGTTTTTTGTTTTTAATACATTTGCAAAAACTTCTAAACCTGTTTTCGCGATGTCATTATGGGGTATTGTGTGTAGATTGCTGATAAAAAAATTCAATTCATTTTAGAATAAGGCTGTAACGTAACAAAATGTGGAAAAAGTGAAGGGTTCTGATTTACTTTCAGAATGCACTGTACATTATGAATGTTTCAACTGGAATATCGCAAAGAGGATTTGAAACAAAGAGTTGGATTTTGCTCAAATTAGAAGCTCAGATACAGCTGGTGCCAGCACCGAGAGGACAGATGAGAAATAGGGCACCTAGCTAAGTTATTTGTCCTGCAAGCCACCTAGCTAGCTAGCTAACTTTAGTTTATCTACTGAAACACTAGTGTGTATTGCTGGCCAACAAACTTCTGTGTTACAGTGAGGGGAAATTAAGTTATTTTTCTGTTAGCTAGCTATGTAGCTAGCTATGTTAGCAAACTAGCTAAGTTAGCCAGCTAAACAAACAACTACCGGTAGCCATATCGATGACTAAAAATAGAAGAGGTTTTACAATCGGATTACTTTTGTATCTTAATTGTAAAAACTCTTGTCTTTTTAGTCATATATTTGGCTAGCTACTGAACAGCAAGATACAAAATTACAACCAGCCAACTAAACTAGGTTTACCAGCAAACGTTAGCACATGGCTGGAGTTGGCTAGCTAGTTATCCTGGCTAACTTCTTATGCGCCACGCCTCACATTAGTAACTTGTTAGCAAACGTGTAACATTAGCAACTGTAAATCATTTTACTAGCTAGCAATGTAACATCATTGATGAGGGTTGACATTGGTTTTGATTATGACCTTGGATGAAATAGACACGAAGCTGGTTTGACTATCAAGATATTTGCCTAAGCATATGTCTGATAGACATGGCTGTAGGTAGATACTGTCTGCCTACCTACCTGGTTACTGTGCAAAGGTTAAGGGTTATGCCATGTTTTTTTTCTATTAGGCTAGATACTGTTGCAAATGTAATATCTGTGCCTGTGCACATATTTGCATGTTCAACTAGTCTACCCTAATATTGATGTTATGCTTGCACGGTTCAACTGTCGTTCAAACTGTACAGTAGAGTATAATACCGTGTGCTGCCTGGGCTTCTTGCTGGAGTGGATTCTAGATACAGAATTCATTTGCATGCGTGTGTCATTGTAGCAGAACTGCATCCCATGTACTAATCGCTGGATTTCAGGCAGATGACTCATGAGGAGCTGAATGGCAGTTTGATCAGGACAACACTCCTCCCACAGCCTTACATGTATTCCCTGAACTTACTGTATGTTTATTTGGTAAGGCAATTTCATCATGACCACCTCTCCCATCATCTGCTCATTACCAGTTCTCTTAGCGACAGATTGTTACACTAGATGATGTGATTTAACCAACGATTTTTGGTATCCATTACTAGGAGTTACAGGATAGGTACTGTTTGTTGCAGCACAGAGAATTTTCTACCAACCTTAGCAATGCCGTCTTCATCCTCAATCCGGGGAAACAGGAGTCTCATAAAATGTCTCCAGTTGCAGGGGGTCGGTTTGAATTGAGAAAATGCTTTGTTTTTAAAATAAATATTTTTTTTGCTCCATAAAGTAATACTAAATAAGGACAATGCCCTCGTGTCTATTTCAAGTCTTCTCACTTATTGATTGAGAAAGGTCTGTCATCATGACATGCAGCACTTTGGGGTGGACACCCACCTATCTTGATCAATGAGAGAAGACTTGAAATAGACAAGATGTTCGCAAAAATATTTGGGTAAATCACATTATCTGTTACTACAGTTCTCTGCACTTGTGTGTCTCTACACCTGAGACACACAGAACTGTATCACACTGTTCATACAATATTTTTTTGGTATGTTGCTTTTACCATATTTGTTTTTGAATACCCAGTTGTCCCGAGTTAGCATTAAATAGTGTACACTCCTGTATTTTAGATTTGAGATCTGAATCTGAAGCGTCTGTTTGATGCTACAGAGCCATTTACAGTTTATATAAATATCTTCTGTGATTTTGATCAAAGACCAATTAGTGAAAAAAAGATTTGGTGATACTGCACATCTCCTGGAAAGTCATGGTTGTGGTCTTAGCATTTTACTCTTTTTTTGTGGAAGGGATGTAGGGCAACATGCTCTTGTTGGTAAAGGTATCAAAATACTTATTTTCCACCATTAATAATAAATTCATTAAAAATCCTACAATGTGATTTTCTGGATTTTTTTTCTCATTTTGTCTCATAGTTGAAGTCTACCTATGATGAAAATTACAGGCCTCTCACATCTATTTAAGTGGGAGAACTTGCACAATTGGTGGCTGACTAAATACTTTTTTGCCCCACTGTAGCTGATGGCTTTCAGAGTTCATTGCAGGACTGTAATGTTACCTAGCTAACTTACCCAGCTAGGCTAGCAAGCTAGAAAATGTTTGGTTACCTCTAATAGAGAATCTTCTGTTTTGTTGTGAAGGCGGAAAACATGTATGATATCGCATCACTTCTCAGCTGTCGTCGAAATGGATTTGCGGTGAATCTGTGGTAGGTAGAATGGTGAAGGATATCTAATTTACACACTTGTTTGTAATTAGTACAACCAGGCATTCGCTATGAATGCCGGACTTTCTGGTTCACAATGAGCAGACGAATACACAGGGTGTCGAAACTTCCCAATTCTAGCAGTGAAATTAAAATGTGCTTGTGCTAGCTGATGGTTTAGATAATTGTTATGTTTATACAAAAACTTGAATGTTGTTTAATATAGTAATGACTGTATGCCGTGGCAGAGCCAGGGTGAAATTCCCCTTTAACATGACACCCTCTCTTAGACTACTCAGTGGCAATGATAGCCTCTACAAGCTATATAAACATGGACATGTACTGGAGGCATTAAATGGGGATACGGTGAAAGGCTAATTAGCTTTTAAAGCGGGATAACAAAAACAGAGTGGGCCCCACTGAAAATGTTTCAGGAGCTTTTGGAGAGTGCCCAGCTAGCAACAATCGTTCCCACAACTTTAGAGAACATTCGTTTAATAGTCTTGGGTCATTAGCTAACATTTTCATAGGAATGTTCCCGTGATGTGCAAGGAATGTTTCCAAGAGACTATCCCCTTAATGTCAAATAGAACTTACACAGAACATGGTTGCCATGTTCTCAGAACATAATATGTTAATGTTCTTGACATGTTTCATGAATGTTGCAAGAACATTAATATGTCCAGTTTCTGTGGGTTAGGAGAATATTGTTCCATCAATGTCAATCTAAACATATACAGAACATGGTCGCCATTTTCTCAGAATATAAGATTTTAATGCTCCAGACACATTTCATGTTCTCAAGAAACGTATCTGAGAACATAGCGACCATGTTCTGTGTATTTTATTTTATTGTTATTTAACCTTTATTTAACTAGGCAAAGCGTATGTTGGTGGGATGTTGATAGAATATTCTCCTAACCCACAGAAAACTGGACACATGAATGTTCTTGCAACGTCCCACGAAACGTGTCTAGAACATTAATATTGCATATTCTGAGAACATGGTAACCACGTTCTGGGTGTGTTCTGTTTGACAGTAAGGGAATGTTCTCCTAAATCTTATGCCAACACATACTAAAAAGGTTCTCAGAAGAACTAACAGAAATGTGTTAGCTGGGTGGTGCTCATCACACTAGTGTGTGCGCGCACATGATGCTGGTGACCCCAGGGTAGTGTAAACATTCTATTTGCCCTTTATGACTCGCCAGCAATTACCAAGACACCCCCAGGGCGCCCGCCCTGCTGTATGCATTTAACTGGCTTGCCTAGACTGACTGCCCCGACCACCACTCTGCACAAAGAAACAAGCTCTCATTTTCTCTCTCTCCAGTCCACCTTCCACCCCAGCCACCCAATCAAAGAACATCAGCATGGGGCTCGTGAATCCAGCTTCGTAAAAATGGATGAGAGGAATTCTCCTTTGCCTAATGGAGATCTGTCCGTGAATGATTTGTTCGCCTTCACTTTTGTTATTCACGTGAAATTACCTTAGTGTTGTTGTCGCTTGTGAGAATGGGAAAAGCCATAACCTCGATTGCATTAGTAAATAGCCTACAGTCCAATCTGATTGTGATAAACAAAAGGCCCATATGTGAAATCAAACTAATATTGAATCAATATCATATTTATCACAATACAATGACAGATCCCTGTAATATCAAATAACACATATTGAGAATGGTCTTGAGAAACTGAACCTCCAGGCCAGACATAGCAGGGGATATACTTTTGCATAGTCTGAGATGCATCATCTATAGTCACCATGGCTCTGTCTACATTTGTCAAAATGTGTTGACTTTGTAAAGGTCTGCTCTGCTAATTGGTGCCTTGGCCCTCACTGTCTGTCTGGCAGCAATGACCCTCCACTGACACATGCCACTGATGACGTTATTGTCTGTCTGAAGCCCTGGCTCACACACGTGTAGGCACGGCTTGAATGAATGTTCTCTCTGTTACCTGGAGCTTCATGGAAAATGGTCCAATTGGACAATGCCTAAGGACTAGTCAGCCCTTCCCCCTCTGAAGGGCCAAAATGTATGTCCATGTGACATTATCCAGAGCACTGACTATGGTGATAGGTCATATAGCATTGTTCTATGTTTGGTATCTACAGCATCCAGAGCACTGGCTATTGTGATAGAACAATGCTATATGACCTATCACAATAGCCAGTGCTCTGGATGCTGTAGATACCAAACATAGAACAATGCTATATGACCTATGTTTCGTATCTACAGTATCCAGAGCACTGACTATTGTGATAGAACAATGCTATATGACCTATATTTGGTACCTACTATAAGAGGTGCGTAGCTGGCTGCAGGGAAGTCAGGCGCAGGAGAGCAGACATGGGTAACAACCGGAGAAGTTTATTTAGGCAAAACAAACTGCACCCAGAAACAACAAAATACGGGTCGAAATAACCTGTCGCAAACCAGTTAGAAATGCACAATCACTTTACAACAAACAATTCCACACACAGATATGGGGGGAACAGAGGGTATTATACACATCACATAATGAGGGAATGTAAACCAGGTGTGTGGGAAAACAAGACAAAACAATTGGAAAATGAAAGGTGGATCGGCGATGGCTAGAAGACCGGTGACGTCGACTGCTGAACGCTGCCCGAACAAGGAGAGGAACCGACTTTGGCGGAAGTCGTGACATCTACAGTATCCAGAGTACTGACTATTGTGATAGAACAATGCTATATGACCTATGTTTGGTATCTACAGTATCCAGAGCACTGACTATTGTGATAGAACAATGCTATATGACCTATGTTTGGTATCTACAGTATCCAGAGTACTGACTATTGTGATAGGTCATATAGCATTGTTCTATGTTTGGTATCTACAGCATCCAGAGCACTGACTATTGTGATAGATACCAAACATAGATCATATAGCATTGTTCTATCTGAAACTTGTTGACTGAGGATAACTCTGATGCTATCTATATGGATGTATGACCTCTGTGGTTACATGTATCTGTACAGGGTGAACTCTATATAGAGAGATTTTATTGTCTTCTCAGTCTTCTCAGTAATTATTTATTGTTTATTTTGGTCTCATCCCCCACACAAGCTTTTAGATGCTGGTTACACTGTAAGCTTGGTATCGTTTGGTTGGTCAATGGTGGTAGGTTATGGGTTGAAAGGTTACACCTTCAGATGTTATAAATGGAATTAAAGGCCTTTGCTCTCTCTCTTATCTTCTATTCAGTCCATGGAGGAAGGTTGCATGATCAAGTTTCATTTCCTATGCTTCTAGGCCTCTGGCCTAATAGGCATCTCTTTGTTAATGCTTTGTTAACCTTTGGATCTTTGTTTGCTTTGTAAGTTCAGCTTCATGCCTTGTATGTGAATACATTCATTGTACAATGTTAATTAAATATCTGCCTGTGATTTAGACAGTTCTCAGACCAATTTTTGCTAGTCAATGTCAACTCATTGACAAATGCTTCCTTGTACGGTATATCTTAATTATCTTTATGAAGTCAGAAAAACATTTTAATAGGCTAATTGCTCAGTCTTATTGAGAGTCGAATGTGAAGTGTATATATACAGTGCATTCGGAAAGTATTCAGACCCCTTGACTTTTACAGTACCAGTCAAAAGTTTGGACACACCTACTCATTCAAGGGTTTTTCTTAATGTTTTATGTTTTTTGCACTGTAGAATAATAGTGAAGACATCAAAACTATGAAATAACACACATGGAATCGTGTAGTAATCCAAATATATTTTAGATTTTAGAATCTTCAAAGTAGCCACCCTATGCCTTGATGACAGCTTTGCACACTTTTGGCATTCTCTCAACCAGCTTCATGAGGAATGCTTTTCCAACAATCTTGAAGCAGTTCCCACATATGCTGAGCACTTATTGGCTGCTTTTCCTTCACTCTGCGGTCCAACTCCTCCCAAATCATCTCAATTGGGTTGAGGTCGGGTGATTGTGGGGGCCAGGTCATCTGATGATGGTCATCCATCACTCTCCTTCTTGGTCAAATAGCCCTTACACAGCCTGGAGGTGTGTTTTGGGTCAATTTCCTGTTGTAACAAAAGATAGTCCCACTAAGCACAAACTAGATGGGATGGTGTATCACCTCAGAATGCTGTGGTAGCCATGCTGGTTAAATGTGCCTTGAATTCAAAATAAATCATCGACAGTATCACCAGCAAAGCACCCCCAAACTCTCACACCTTATCCTCCATGCATCACGGTGGGTACCGCACCAGATGGAAATGACGGCTCCCTGACGTTTGTGGCCCATGCATTGGGGAAGGCCTGTGTTCAGGGACACAGTGCTAAGCTAGGCTGCATTCAGCATGATGTGTTCCTCCTGCACTGATGATTGTCAACTGCAACACTTTTCCATTGTGTCATCTGAAGAGTTACATGATTGTGTGTCTCTTGCTGCAGGTTTAGTGTTTGAAGTGCTGGCCCCTCTCTTCTCCTCCTGCACACGCTCAGACATGGTGTGCTGGAAGCTGCTGGAGAACGTCCCAGGGTGCTGGCTGGAAGGAGTGCTCACTGGGCCGGTGCAGGCTGTCATCAGGTAAGGGATGGGGAGATAACTTCTAGCTATCAAAAGGTGTCAAAAACAGTCAGTGTCTTTGTCCCATCTCTTTCTCTTGTAAAGCAAGTCTTCTTTTTCCTCCGGGATTGACAGAGCTCAAGGATCATGAGGAACCTGGTTTTGAAGAACAAAAAGGCCCAGTTTGTCATCACCCATAAACTGCTGCTGCTCCAATACAAGTATGAGGTGAGACAGTGAACTGATGGTGAACTGGGCAGTCAGTCATTCATTCTGTACTATGAGTGTAGTCAGTCTATCATTGTTTGAATTGAAAAAGACTCTGTTATAGCTGAAGTCTTCAACTTCATTCCCAGACTTGTGTTTGGAGGATTATTCTAGGCTACCTGGCTCAGGACAGAGAGAGGCCACTACTGATACAGGTGAGTGTTGTGATGATGTGTATTTATTTACAATGTTGTTGACACCGTGTGTGACTGTGTGCGTGCGTGTGGGCCAACCCCCTCTGGAGCAGCAGCTCTATGTGAACCAGGCTCTGATGCTGTACGTGGGGCTACTGTGTGATGCAGAGCTACAGTACAGGAGCTACGCTTAAGTAACACCCCCAACACTACGGCACAGTATTATGTCACACGATCAGAGACCTGTCCATTTGTTAATTTGAGAAATGGAAAAAAAACAACAATGAGAGTTTTGTTATGGGACGTGTCCATATAGTCCCGCCTTGTAGAAGTCAGTTTTCTTCTGTTTGGTGCCTAATGATCACGACCCTGATGTCCTTCCTCCTGTCAGAGCTACTGCAATGTATGCTGGGAGGATTGCATAGCCACCTGGAGAGCACCATAGTGCGTGTGAGGCGCATGGTGGGGGAGTGTCTCAATATCAGTATGTTGATGCCAGTGGTTAAAGGAGTAAGAATAAGATACAATGCCCAACCCAAAATATAAGCTTGTACAAATCAATTCTCTGTTGGTTGCATAAATAATAATGATTACTAAATGTTACATGAAATGTTCATATCAAAACTCAACGCAATCCCCTTTCTTAATATGTGTTGGCAATAATTCAATTAATAGTGAGGCATGTAGTAATAAAAAATGTATCTTTGCCATACAGATTGCAAAATAGTTGGGAAGAGATTTTTGATGTCCCGATTCCATGGTACAGAGGGTATATGAGTTGATATATAAAACATCGCAAGATTCAAGACTGTGCTTTTCAGCTAAAATTAGAATTAGAATTCTTGCCAAAGCAAAATGTTGAATATTTGGGGCATAAAATCATCGAAGCGCTGCAGATTTTGTTGTGAGGATACAGAATCAATAGACCATTTATTTTGGTATTGCCCTCAGGTAGCCTGTTTCTGGTCTCAGGTTCAGGAATGGCTGAAAATGCATAGCATTGATCTAAAATTGACCCTAGAAATAGTACTGTTAGGAGATCTGGAGAGACCAGGTCAGTCAATTAGTAATATACTAATACTCTTAGTAAAAGTATTTATCTTCAACTCGCAATCTGTGGATTCTATTCGATTAGATAGATTGAAATAGTACATTAAACATCACAGCACAGTTGAAAGATATGTGCTGCATAGAAACCCGAAGTGGGTGGCCAGCAGAGATAGATGGGATGGGCTGAGGGAAGCTGAGGGTTGGTATGTGGAATTGGAGACAACTGGGAGTGGAGTTGCTGTGTGAGAGAGAGAATGATGGTCAAAGATTATTATATATATATTTTTAAGTCAAAATAAAACATAATTAAAGGTATACTAAGTGGCAGTGTTTTTACAACTAATGCCGGTTTGCCTGAGGCTGATGCCGTGCAGGTGTTTGTACACATGCATATACACACACACTCATTCAAATAAACACATACAAGAACACACACATACATGTAATAGTGCCAGACATGCACACAAACATATACAGTTGGCATTGCTGTTATGATTTTAGTTGTCCTTGATGTCCTTTGTTTTAAATGTATTATTTTTCGAAATTATTTTTTTGCATTGTTCTTTGCTGTTTTCTTCTGTCTTTTTCTCTTTAGTTCAGTTTCTCTTTAGTTCCTTTTTTCTCTTTAGTTCAGTTTCTCTTTAGTTCATTCTCTTGGTTGTTAGTGCATTGGGGGGTTCTTTGGGGGTGAGGATTGGAATTAATTGGATTTTTTTTTTAAATAAAAAAATACTGGTGGGGACTGTGGGAGGGGTCTCGATTGGTTGAGGGGCAGCTATTGGGGAACTGTGGGGGGTATCTTGGAGGGTTCGTTTTTTTGGCCTGGTGGTAGATCGGTCAACATGCCATTGAGCAGGGCATTGACCCTGGATGCTTCTGTGTGTCGCTCTGAATGGGAATCTGTTGGATAACTGGTATGATGTGGTTGTTGGATAACTGGTATGATGTAGTTATAGAGTGGCTTCACTGCAAGTATATTGTATGTTTCGAATAGTCAATAAATAATAGATAAATAATAATAAAAAATATATTTTGTCATGCTGGATGTCCAAAATATGAAATATGAATAAGTAGGATGATTTGATTCATGCTTCTTCAGTAGTGGAATAAAGAGAATTAGCACTTGAATGTTAAAATAAATACTGTATGTAAATACTGGAGTGATACTGTAGACAGTGTATGATTGTTAAATGGCTACCCAGACTATTTGCAATTGTCAAAGACCCCAGCCACCCTAGTCATAGGCTGTTCTCTCTGCTACCGCACGGCAAGCGGTACTGGAGTGCCAAGTCTAGGTTCAAGAGTCTTCTAAACAGCTTCTACCTCCAAGCCATAAGACTCTTGAACATCTAATCAAATGGCTACCCAGACTATTTGCATTGACCCCCCCCCCAACCTCCCCCTCTTTTACACTGCTGCTACTCTCTGTTTTTATCATCTACGCATAGTCACTTTAATAACTCTACCCTCATGTACATATTACCTTGAACTAACCGGTGCCTACGCACATTGACTCTGTACTGGTACCCCCTGTATATAGTCTCGCTATTGTTATTTTACTGCTGCTCTTTAATTACACGTTACTTTTATTTCTTATTCTTACTCTTATTAATTGTTTTAACTGCATTGTTGATTAGGGGCTTGTAAGTAAGCATTTCACTGTAATGTCTACCTACACCTGTTGTATTTGGTGTGTGACTAATACAATTTGATTAATAAACATTTTCCTTTTTTTTATACTGCATCCATGTGTATTGGCTGCAAGTACATTGAAAATAAGTTGTTTTGAAGTCTTTGGAAAATAGGTATTTTCAACTTTCACGGTCAAACAAAACCTGATCATAGATTGGACTTCAGGCATAGTTGTATTTTCAATGACATGACAAATGTGTGTTTTAAACTTTCACTTTCAACCGAAACCTGATCATAGATTGGACTTCAGGCATAGTCGTCTTTTCAACAACGTTTCATCAAAACTTTTCTAGGTGAGAAGGCCTCACCATAATACAGAATACTCATTCCATTCACACTAGTACTTCAGTTTAAAGTTGTTCTTAGCAGCATTCAGTGTCAAACAATCAGATTACTCAGTGAGTCCTGTAGTGTTTTGTCAAGAGCCTAAATGGACAGGGTTGTTAGTTTGATAGATGTGAGTTTCCTGCGACCATACACACACACACACACACACACACACACTTGAGAGCACTAATTTCTACAGAAAACCATACAGAATTTTTAATTGACCCAGGCTAGACTGGTCTGGGAACTGTGAGTGATAATTAAAACCCCTAAAAGCCTCTGAAATGAGCTGCTACTGAAAAACGGAACCACAATCCTGTTACCTTTAAGTTCCCATTAGTGTTGCACTTATAAAGTAAGCTTTTAATCATGTTATATTGTCTCTGGGAGACTTAGAAAAATGGCTAAGGGTACTTTGTGCTACCTAGCATGAATATCATGTGCAGAAATACAATATGTGTGATTCATTACGTGAAATAATCAAATAATGGATTATTATATCCTCCTGAGACCTGAAAAAAAAGTTTGGGATTTTGTATTTATTTTTATATAATGTAAGTGTTTGGGGTGAACAAAATATGTTACCGAGATTTTGTTTAAAAAAAAAATATTGTTATTTATCTTTAATTGTAAGTGCAAAATTGTCCTCTGTAGTGGTCATTAGGATGTAAATGTGAGAGAAAAAATTGCATTACAGTCAATGGGTACAGTAAGTGAGAAAGATAGTTACGGCATCCGGGTGTCCACTACAGAGGACATTTCTCGATAAGCTCTTATTTAGTTATCATGTCATGTGAAAAAAATTATTACACAGTCTTTGACGACTTAACTATTCCTGAGATATTCACTTACTAGAAACAATTTGAATATCAAACTCTGAAAAAATGATCATTCATAATTACGCGCACTTCCGCACTGCTAATTTTGACGGCAGCCATTTTTTTAAAGAACCAGGAAGAAAAAGTTGTCAAGGTCACACCCCCACAAGTGATACTGCATCATTGAAAAGCCCAGAATATCCTCTCAAAGGGAAAACAAGACTTATTATAGTGGATTGTATGGCCTCAGAGATACTGAACAAGAATTGATGTTCACTAGAGAGGACAAAAATGAATTGCTGGGTCTCAGGAAGATATGGAACCTTCTTCATGAATACACAATGAGCAAAGTGATATAGAAAACTCAAGACACAGAGCAATATATGTAGGTAGGATCAAAGGACTTGTTCTGTTGAGTTGCAGAGATACATTTAAAGGGATGACTAGGCTAGGGGAGACTGCAGAGTCTGCTGCCCTAGTGTTGCTGCTGGTCTGAATAAGGCTTCTGTTCTTACAACCCCTCCTCTAAATACATGTTTGCTCAAGTGGTCACATGGCCAAATCTGAAGAGAAAATCCCCTAGGACCAGGAGTACGGTGTCCATATTAGGACTCCTACTTCAAGCGTTAATGACACCTACTTCAAGCGTAATGACACCAAGTCCAAACTGCCAGTGACTCTGACCCAAGTTGCATGGATGTGTGACTGTCTTAATATGGACACCGTATCGAAAATGATTATTTCACATGGCCGGTACATACTAAATGAAATGCTAGATACAAAACATTGACTTGATAAAAAAAACAGACAAAACTGAACAAATCAGCTGCTATGTATGCTATGTGAGATTGCCTACTATGCTAGAAAGAGGAGAAGCATGGCTTTATAGGAATTATGAGTTTGATAAAACAGTTCCATTAAACAATGACAGTTCTAACAACACATTTCTCACAATACCACCCAGGTTATGAGAAAAAAATATAAAACGGGGCAAATCAGAGCTCATATTTGACTGCTGCTGCTACTGTTGCTGCTGCCTGACTTCAGTTAGTCTCAGCACAGATGACATGATAAATCAAGATGGCTGTCTGTGAGACAGTAGAGACAGTCAAAGTATCTGGACTTTATAGTATATCCCTGGAGCATATATCAAAGCAGCAACTCTGATAGCCAGGGTAGATTTTCCACAGTGGTGCCCGCCACACACACAAACAGACACACACACACAGTCATGCATGCACACACGCACATGTAAATAAAAGGGACAGGTTTAGTAGGGCTTGGTTATACAGGCTCTGCTGCTCGCCCTGCTTGAGCCCATATAAGGAAAACTAGTGATGTCCCACTCCCTGGCCTGGGACATCTGATCCACAGAGACAAATGGAACACACAGACACATACACTAGTCGCCTAACACAGGGCTGTGCTGGCAGGGGGCTGAGATACTTTATGAGCATGTTATTGAAGTTGAATAGATGCAGGTTGAAACAATTCATTTAAATGTGTATGATCATTACACCACAGAAAGATGTTTTGCCACATAAACCGCCACTTCGGTTTACGTGACAAAACGAGCAAAAAAGGGAGAGCAAAGGTAGAGAGCGGAGGTTTTCAAAGTGTGAGGCACGCCTTCTAGTGGTCAGCTGTTTGTTGATCCGCAGCCGCCCACAATTATTAATAACCCAGCCGCAACCGCCCGACTATATGGTATAAAATACAAATCTGAGGCCTGCACTCGAACCTAATCCGCAAATATAGAAAATACGCTCTAGAGTCGGGTCCCAAATTGTTGACACCCTTGATAAAGACCAACAATGACTGTATAAAATAAATACAATTCCAATATTGAGCCACAGTATATTGTATGCAAAAAAGGGGGAACTTATATTATTTTACACTAGTACAATTGCTCAGAGAAAAGATTTTGGTTGAACAAAAAATAAAAAATGAATTTCAAAGGTAGGGGTCAAAATGAATGACACCCCTAAAGATTCTTATAAATAAAGTAGTCAAGTTTAGTATTTGGTTCCATATTCCCAGCACACAATGACTACATCAAGCCTGTGACTCTACAAACTTGTTTAATCATTTGCTATTTGTTTTAGTTGTGTTTCAGATCATTTTGTGCCCAATAGAAATTTATGGTAAATAATGTATTGTGTCATTTTGAGTCACTTTAATTATGAATAAGAATAGCATATGTTTCTAAACACTTCCAGATTTATGTGGATGCTACCATGATTATGGATAATCCTGAATTAATTATGAATAATGATGAGTGACAAAGTTACAGAGGGTCAAAATTATACCCCCAAAACATGCTAACCTGCACTGCTATTGGTAATGGTGAGAGGTTAGCATGTCTTAGGCCTAAGTTTCCGCTAAAGTTTCCAGAATTTTGGCAGGCTATTTGTTAGTCAACATCTCTATAATTAGATAAAGTACCAGTCAAAAGTTTGGATACGTCTACTCATTCAAGGTTTTTTCTTTATTTGTACTATTTTCTACATTGTAGAATAATAGTGAAGACATCAAACTATGAAATAACACATATGGAATCATGTAGTAACCAAAAAATTGAAAAACAAATCCAAATGTATGTTTTGTATTTGAGATTCTTCAAAGTAGCCACCCTTTGCCTTGATGACAACTTTGGATACAGTTGGCATTCTCTCAACCAGCTCTATGGAATGCATTTCAATTAACATGTGTGCCTTGTTAAAAGTTCATTTGTGGAATTTCTGTCCTTCTTAATGCGTTTGAGCCAATCAGTTGTGTTGCAACAAGGTAGGGTTGGTATTCAGAAGATAGCCCTATTTGGTTAAAGACAAGGTCCATATTATGTCAAGAAGAGCTCAAATAAGCAAAGAGAAATGGCATTCCATCAATACTTTAAGACATGAAGGTCAGTCAATGCAGAACATTTCAAATGCAGTCACAAAAACCATCAAGCGCTTTGATCAATCTGGCTCTCATGAGGACTGCCACAGGAAAGGAAGACCCAGAGTTACCTTTGCTTCAGAGCATAAGTTCATTAGAGATACCAGCCTGAGAAATTGCAGCCCAAATAAATGCTTCATAGAGTTCAAGAAACAGACACATCTCAACATCAACTGTTCAGAGGAGACTGTGTGAATCAGGCCTTCGTGGTCGAATTTCTGCAAAGAAACCATTACTAAAGGACACCAATAAGAAGAAGAGACTTGATTGGGCCAAGAAACACAAGCAATCGACATTAGACTGGTGGAAATCTGTAATTTGGTCTGATGAGTCCAAATTATAGATTATTGGTTCCAACCGCCGTGTGAGATGCAGAGTAAGTGAATGGATGATCTCCGCATGTGTGGTTCCCATTGTGAAGCACGGAGGAGGAGGTGTGAAGGTGTGGGATCTTTGCTGGTGACACTGTTGGTGATTTATTTAGAATTCAAGGCATACTTAACCAGCATGGCTACCACAGCATTCTGCATCGATACGCCACCCCATCTAGTTTGCGCTTAGTGGGACTATCGTTTGTTTTTCATCAGGACAATGACCCAAAAAGGCATAGGGTGGCTACCTTGAAGAAATAAAAAATATATAATATATTTAGATTTGTTTATCACTTTTTTGGGTTACTACATGATTCCATATGTGTTATTTCATAGTTTGATGTTGTCACTATTATTCTACAATGTAGAAAATAGTACAATTAAAGAAAAAAACCTTGAATGAGTAGGTGTGTCCAAACTTTTGACTGGTACTTTATCTAATTATAGAGATGTTGACTAACAAATAGCCTGCCATAATGTCGGAAACATAAGCGGAAACTTAGGCCTAAGACATGCTAACCTCTCACCACTACCAATAGGAGGTTAATTTCCATCAGATGTGTCCAGCATCCTTGAATTTGTCATAAACCATCATCAATTGAAAAGGCATAATAGCCATTGAAGTAGCATGATACGTTCAATGTGTCCCACGACCAACCATTGCGCATTGACTAAGAGTTGATTGTAAAGTGGGTGGAGAGGTGGAGCCGGGAATGCTCTCCCAGTCTTCCCCGACCTCCGAGTCGTCATCCCAGGATGAAAGGGTAGGATCCGGCCACTCACAGAAGCTGCTGACAGTATAACTCACTTCCAGGTAGGGAGGGGTGTGGACAACATCCACTGGGCCACAGGGCTTAGACCAAGACAGACCTCTTTGGTGACCACAGTCGGGAGAACAGGTGGCCATGGACACCCCCTCCAACCCCTAACCACTCGAGGTGAGTCAACCACATCATGACATCCACCACACATTACTAACACATAGTTCAGCCTACTATGATGAAATGTAAAATCTAAATGTAGATTATGCCCCCTCAAGCGTCTGTTTGTCCGAGCCAGTCACATATGTGGAATTAGTTCCACACCTGAAAAAAAGGATCTCTATTGCCATCAATCAGCTCCAACATTAGCCTTATCAGCAATGTGTTTTGATCGCCCGCTTTAGCCTAACTCCACAAGGCTATGGCATACAGCTGACATTACCTGCCTGGGGCCAAACCGCACAAATACCTTTCATGCAGTGATACTGTTAAAGCATGGGTGTTAAACGATGTCAGACCCAGCTCTAAATATCAGCCCTGCTATTGTGCTGCAGCTGCTCTGCTCAGCACAGCGTGGTGAAGGCCCGGTTATCCACATTCAAGCAGGTGTGTGTGGGGAACGGGACCACCTACAGAACAGTCCTCTACAGCTGTGAGAAGAATGAGCTCTGTGAAGAGGCTCTGTTGTTGCCGTCCCCTCTCAGTCTCTCATAAAAAAGTACAGGTGTAGTGAGTCTAAACGAGATAGCTAGCGGTGGCCCCCAGCCAGCTCCTCTCTCACTCTCCCTGTCTCTCTCTCTCTCCATCTTTGGAGGCCTGCCATAAGGTACATGATTAATGAACATATTATGTTCTCCATATATTCTCCTAGGACCCTGGGACTAAACACCTCCCTCTGCAACTGGATCCTAAACTTCCTGACGGGCCGCCCCTAGGTGGTACAGGTAGGCAACAACACATCTGCCATGCTGCTCCTCAACACGGGGGTCCCTCAGGGGTGCGTGCTCAGTCCCCTCCTGTACTCCCCGTTCACCAACGACTGCATGGCCAAGCACGACTCCAACAGCATCATTACGTTTGCTGACAACATAACGGTGGTAGGCCTGAGAACTGACAATGATGAGACAGCCTATAGGGAGGAGGTCAGAGATCTGACAGTGTGGTGCTAGGAAAACAACCTCTCCCTCAACGTGATCAAGACAAAGGAGAAGGTTGTGGACTACAGGAAAAGCAGGGCCCCCATTCACATCGACGGGGCTGTAGTGGAGCGGGTTGAGAGTTCCAAGTTCCTTGGTGTCCACATCACCAACAAACTGTCATGGTCCAAACACACCAATAAAGTCATCAAGAGTACACAACAACATCTTTTCCCCCTCAGGAGACTGAAAAGATTTGGCCTTGGTACAGATCACCAAAAGTCCTACAGCTGCACCATCGAGAGCATCCTGACCAGTTGCATCACTGCCTGGTATGGCAACTGCACGACACTATAGAGCCCAGTACATCAGCTTCCAGCTGTTTATTATCTATGCATAGTCACTTTACTCCTACTTACATGTACAAATTACCTTGACTTCTGCACACCCGCACATTGATTCAGTACCGGTACCCCCTGTAATATAGCCTCATTATTATCATTTTATTGTGATAGTTTATTTCTAAATGTTTTACTTTTGTTCATTTAGTATATATTTTCTTAACTCTATTTTCTTAAAACTGAATTGTTGGTTATGGGCTTGTAAGTAAGCATTTCACGGTAAGGTCTACAACTGTTGTATTCGGCGCATGTGACAAATGCAATTTGATTTGATATACATATTCTCTTCTTGTAATTCAAAAAGTGGATTATGCTGTCCGATCGAATAATTAGAGGGCAGATTCTCAGATTCTTCTGTTGTTGTGAATTAGCTATCTCTCAGCGGTTTACATGATAGTGTCAGGGATATTCAATTTGCTGATACACAGCACATTTACGTCAGTCTAGTTATAACAACACATATCTTCACAGGGACTGACTTATAGAGGATTTTGCTCTATTCTGAAATCCACACCAGCAAACCACGCAGTATGAAGTGTGAAGTGGTATGAAGTGGTATGCTGGTATGGATATTGGAACGTAGCCAATATCTACACAAGTCAGTTGGTTCTATACAGATCCATGCCCGTAGCTCTACTGACCTCGCCTGACCTGCCTATGGAAAACATGGCTCTTTCACAAAAGAGCTGTTAGTGTTCAGTTATCTTTCGCTTGGCTAGTCTGTTATTGGTCCACCCTGGCGTCGTTGCACTGCATTAACACCCATTGGTATTGAACCTGTAATCAATGGGACCAAGATCACTTAGCTAAGTATAACGCAATAGTTAGACACGTTATACACGTTGACATGCACTTGCTTACTAATGTTTGTCAATGGCCCATGCTTAGTCATGTTTGCCAATGGGCCATGCTTAGTCATGTTTGCCAATGGGCCATGCTTAGTCATGTTTGCCAATGGGCCATGCTTAGTCATGTTTGTCAATGGGCCATGCTTAGTCATGTTTGCCAATGGGCCATGCTTAGTCATGTTTGCCAATGGGCCATGCTTAGTCATGTTTGCCAATGGGCCATGCTTAGTCATGTTTGCCAATGGGCCATGCTTAGTCATGTTTGCCAATGGGCCATGCTTAGTCAAGTTTGTCAATGGGCCATGCTTAGTCATGTTTGTCAATGGGCCATGCTTAGTCATGTTTGTCAATGGGCCATGCTTAGTCATGTCAATGCCTGAGTTTCCTTGTCTTATGTCTTATCTACATTTTTTTAACAAAGTCAGTCATGGCTGTAAGATAACAAATCTGAATCAAGACTAATTGCATCTCATTTAGATGTGATAAAGCCATTTCATCGCCCATTTGATCCCCCTTAGATCCCCAACTTAGACCCCCCTTATTGCCCTGAAGTCATTTGAGTTCCACAGTGAGGGGGTCCATCTCTTTAAAACACACCGGGAGCTGACAGACAGACACAGATGGATGCATCCGTCAATGGTTTATTTTCCTCCTTCATCCCTTCATCCTCCTGAGGACAATGACAGCTGGCCTTCGTGATGGGACAATGAAGAAGAGGGGATCCCCAACAGAGAGAGAGAGAGAGAGAGAGAGGGCAAGGCTGTTCCCGTTCTTCCCCAATCCAACATGGGGTTTCTTTAGAAAGGGACCGTCCTCAGGGAGGCTAGGGTTAAACTCTTCAGTGAAGGACCATGGGTTAATCCCTCTTTTCCATTCTCTACGGCATTGGGATTAACTAGCCTAACATCCACACACCACAGTCACACCTTTGGTTGGAGTTCGAGTAGAGCTCCCATTGCTGCTGCCACGCACAGCCAGGCAGCTTTCTGTTGACACGGCATACGGCCCTTTCAGCAGTCCCTCACTGAAGAGTTAGAAACCATTTTCAAAGGCCTTTTATTTCTGACCCAACAGACTGGTCTCTGGTCTCTTTTGTGGCATTTTGTTCCCTTTCGGGTTTGGCCGTTATTGAACAAAAAACAACAACAATCGATCCATTTTCAAACCGATATCGTAACAGATATACAAACAAATGCATCAATAGAGCTTGTGCTTCAGGGCTCACCACTGAGTGCAGCATTCAGTCTGATTTAACCAGGAGAGCAGTATCACTATTGAGTGCAGCATTCAGACTGGTTAAACTGGACTACCAGCATCACCAATGATGGGGCATTCAGTGTGGTGGTTTAACCAGGCTAGCAGTGCTAACCCTATCCTATAAAATGGGGTTTTGTTTGCCACCGCTGAGCAGAGCGTCAGTCTAGTATATAAATATTTCATTTCCTCAGTCTTGGCTGGCAATAATCCTCACGCTCCTCCCTGCCAACATGCGCACACACACACACACACACACGCACGCGCACACACACACACACACACACACACACACACACACACACACACACACACACACACACACACACACACACACACACACACACACACACACACACACACACACACACACACACACACACACACACTCTTCCCTGCCAACACAGAACCCACTGTGGGCAGCTGGATAGTACATCAGAATAAATATAGTGGGTGGTTGTCTGCCTTTTGTTTCAGCTGTGCTGATGGTTGTGACAGGGGGCTCGTGAGTTAGGCCTAAACCCCAGCCAGAACCCCAGACTTGGGATGGGCACATTGGGGAGCCCATGTTCTAGTCAGGTGGGGATGAAAGCAACGTGTCACTCATAAGAGGAACTATGAGCATTCAGGGATGTAGGCCTAGTTGTGTTTCAGGCAAACTCTTCGTGTTCGCAGTACCAGCGACACAACTTCACGTGTTTGTCATTGGCTTGTTTTTGCTAATTGTTTGGGTCGTGCCCTGATACAGTTGCCTGGTTTCAGATCTTGCTCTTAAAATGGGAACTGAGTCGCTGGGAACAGTAATGGTAATGGGAAGTCTCATCTTTATGATCTAGAGTCTATGTCTGAATGTTAGCGTACATCTTTATTGATGTAGGCGATTATAGTTATATGAGAAAAAATATGAGAAAAGAGGGCAAGTAAGGAATTCATTGATACATTTTCCTAAAACAGTGGTATTCCTTCACTCATTGCAGTCAGATAGGCCTGCATATGCTTACACATATTCATATGAAGTCCTTTTAACTGTTGCTCATCAAAGAGAACCCAAATAGAAGTTTGTTGTTGTGAAAGACTACACATTTTCACTTTCTAAAATCACTCAACACAGAGTGGAAAATGATTAACATTCTTGAACTTAGTAGGGGACAATTGTGAGCTGATTGCTTATACATTTACAGTCCAATATTTCAAACAGAATACGAGTGTCTATTGGCTTAAGTAAGTAAGATTCTGGTGTGTAAGTGAACACAGGTGTGTGTTCAGTGCTCTTGTGGTGGTTTACAGTACAGTATAGACACACTACTACAGTATCCGTTTGCCTATAGATACACCCACTGTATATCTTCCAGGATATGTGTGCAAAGGGGCTGGTTATTTCCTGCAAGCAAATCGTATGTTCTCTGTGACACAATGTCATTACAGTGAACATATTGAAGATGTTTCACAACAGGGATCAGCAACTAGATTCAGACACAGGCTGATGTTTTCTTAACAGAAACGGAACGTAATCACAAATCATTTGTAAACTGCAAATTGACACCAAGAAGCCCGAACAGATATAATGTTTGACCACAACATACTCGTTTCGAAACCTTGCTTACATTTGTATACCATTACGTTTCTCTCTATTATGCGTGAGAATACATGTAAACATATTTCCAAAATTAAAATCACTTGGAGCCGATTTCCGGGTGTTTTTGTAAACGTTTTTTTGGTGCTCAGAAAACTTGGGGGGGGGGGAGACAAGTAAAACCACCCGCGGGCCAGTTGGGGAACCCTGTTCTATAATATCGCAGTTCGCTGAACTGAGCAGGGGAAATGGACAGAAAGAGAAAAAGGAACATGTTTTTCACCATCACTAGGGAGATTGAGTTTTGTGCACCGGTTGGGTGGACTGTTAAGACCACATATGCCAGACAGAGACACAGTGGTGACACAGAATGTGTGGGTATATTTGTGACACACAGAGTCATAAATTGACTCACACCCCCACTGTCTATCATAATGGAGGCCTCTGTGCGTGTGCTTGTTTGTGTGTGTTTGCATGCATGCACACACACACACATGCTCAGTTTATTTCAAACTAAATGATTCATATTAGCTGTATATATAGAAGCTTTTTTTCCCTCACAAATACAGGCAACACTTCATGAAAACTTTCAATTGCAAGAAGCAGCTTGGTGTTCAGCTGAATCTAAGATATTGTCTGAGGGGCTCCCGAGTGGCGCGGTGGTCTAAGACACTGCATCGCAGTGCTAGTGATCGATTGTCCCATTGGGCGGTTCACAATTGGTCCAGCATCGTCTGGGTTAGGGAAGGGTTTGGCCAGTGGGGCTTAACTTGGCTCATTGCTCTTTAGGGACTCCTTGTGGCGACCCAGGCCGGGCGCCTGCATTCTGACCTCGGTCGTCAGTTGAACAGTGTTTCCTCCGACACATTGGTGCGGCTGGCTTCCTGGTTAAATGGGCAGGTGTTAAGAAGCTCGGTTTGGCGGGTCATGTTTCGGAGGACGCATGACTTGACCTTCGCCTCCTGAGCCCGTTGGGGAGTTGCAGCGATGAGACAAGATCGAAATTGGGGAGAAAAAGGCATGGTCTGAAATGACAGTTGGACAACCTAATAAAATATATATTTTTGATTTTAAAATGCCATCCAATATTAGCCTATTTAGAGTTCACATCAAAGCACCTTACTTCCTATTATGACCATATTGTGCAATGTTTCGACCTCCATCGACCTACATTTGTGTAGTTCTGTTTGTTCAGATAGCCTTCAGCTATAGCAGAGCTGGAGGGCTGTTGCTCATCAGAGCTTGTGGACAGAAAAAGCCTTTTTGTGAAAGATGGAATTTGTGTTCCACCCTGGGTGGACGTTTTCTTTGCCCTAGGACTACACAGCTGGTGCAAATAATCCAAGCTTAATTATGAGTTGCTTATTTGAATCAGCTGTGTTGTGCTCGGGCAAAAAACTAAACGTGGACTGAGGACCGAGTTTGTGAAACCCTGCTGTACTAAAGCAACCTAATGTAAAGTGTTGCCAAGAACCTAAATGAAGGTCAGTTTTTTGCTTCAAATACCTTTCTTTCCACATCACCTTGACATGCCTCTTGGTATCTAGCAGTGGAATCTTTGGGATGGCTGGGGCAGCTTGTGCATTTTATTCTCTCCAGATTGTCTTAGATCTTCCTCTAATCTGACAAAGATAAGGTGTGTCTTACAGTATATCTTCTAATAAATGGAACAGCTCAATCCTCCCCAATGAACAAACTGTATTGTATGATGTGTTAGTGCTGCAGTGAACATCAGTCATCAGAGATCATAGCTAAGTCTGCATGACAGCCAACATCTGCAGACACAGAGCCAGGTCTAGGCTGAGGTAAACCTAAATGCCCGTGTTATGTCCAACTTAAAAGAGCAAGCTTTACACACACACACACACACACGCACGCACGCACACACACACACACACACACACACACACACACACACACACACACACACACACACACACACACACACACACACACACACACACACACACACACACACACACACACACACACACACACACACACACACACACACACACACACACACACACACACACACACACACACACACACACACACACACACACACACACACACACACAAAGACCTTCTGAAACCAGAGCCTTGTTTATTAGCTAGCGGATTAAGATATTGCTGGGTTAAGAACAACTTTGATCATGACTCCTGCCTCTTGGAACACCACAAAGGGCTTGAGTCTAAGGCTGTAAGCCAAGGCAACAATTACCAGCCAGGGGAGAGCAAGGAAGAAGTGTCATTAGCCTGAGAAGTGCTGCCCACTGCCCTAGTTCCAGACTCCCCTGTCGGGACGGACCAGCCGATAACATCTCCCCTCCAACAGTGTAGTCACACTAGGCCAAGGGCATAGTGGCAGCTCACTCCTGCCTCATCCCAGGCCAGGTCACACACCTGCCCCCCACATCCTCCTCAGTTCTCCACATTCTCCCTAGCCTGGTCCCAGATCTGTTTCTGCAATCTTGCCAATTTCTATGTTCACTGTCACAGAAGACAGCACAAACAGATCTCGGATTGTCTTACTTTCACCCCGGGCCAGCAGCATGCTACAGGAGATCAGCCATCCACAGGAAGTGGCCAGGGTGGGCCTTGCTAAGTGGGCGGCTTTAGACCTTTAAACCTCTGGGTGGATACTTGGCCCAGAGAGAAGGAACATTCAGATCTGCACTGGTAAATGTGGAGATGTGATTGTATCTCAAAGGGTTTGGCGTGCTCCGCTCTGCTCCCCTCTGTTCTGCTCTCAAAGGGCTATTTTCTGCTTTTTACCCTAGGCACATTCTTGTCAACTAACAGATTCAGGTTGAATTGTGGATTAAAGTATGGGGCTTTTAAGCATTTTAAATGCAGGGCTAAAGGTTGTAAGGACGTCACCTAACAAATTGATCATAATTGGGATACATTGAATTCTTGTCAAACTGATTTGTTGAATTCAAATGACATAATTAGCCAGCTGGGTTAAGAAGAACTTTGATCATCATTGCTCTGTCTTGGGAACCAGACATGATTTACTGACTTTGAGCAAATCCCCTTGATAACAGAAATATACTGCGGGACAGAAAGTTCACGGAAAGTCATCAACAAAGTCTTGCTTGATTTAGAATAAGTAGGAGGATGAAAATGGAGTTTGGGCTGGGTGTTCATATTAACCACAAACAATATTTCAAATAATGGTTTACTATGAATTATATGGAATGTGGTAATAACTGTATGATGATGATTTTTCAAGGGAATGTTCTTTTAAATCTCTTCCGAAATGTATAGTCTGAAGCATAGGCTAATTATACTGCCATCCTCCTCCTACCTTCATTCCTGGATGGTGTACCCACATGTAGTTTATCATACATGTAGGTGCTGTTAGATTACTTGGCTTGGCATCTCCCTTTGGTAAGCCCCACACCCTGGGCCTAGAGTTGTGGTCCCCACCCCCTCACACATCTTCTAGAAGATCTGCATCGAGGATCATGCATCACCATGCTTTGGAGGAAACTCCGCTAAGGTTGGCCTTAAAGGTTAAGAAGCATTTTGTATCTGAAACTGATACCATAAAGTTTTTAAAGACCTACTAACCCTACAGTGCCTTGCAAAATTATTCACCCCCTTGGCGTTTTTCCTATTTTGTTGCATTACAATCTGTAATTTAAATGGATTTTTATTTGGATTTCATGTAATGGACATACACAAAATAGGCCAAATTGTTGAAGTGGAAAAAAAAACGTGTTTTAAAAAAATTCAAAAATAATTACAAACGGAAAAGTGGTGCGTGCATATGTATTCACCCCCTTTGTTATGAAGCCCCTAAATAAGATCTGGTGCAACCAATTACTGTCAGAAGTCACATAATTTGTTGAATAAAGTCCACCTGTGTGCAATACAAGTGTCACATGATCTCAGTATATATACACCTGTTCTGAAAGGCCCCAGATTCTGCAACACCACTAAGCAAGGGGCACCACCAAGCAAGTGGCAGCATAAAGACCAAGGACTCTCCAAACAGGTCAGGGACAAAGTTGTGGAGAAGTACAGATCAGGGTTGGGTTATAAACAAATATCAGAAACTTTGAACATCCCATGGAGCGCCATTAAACCCATTATTAAAAAATTGAAAGAATATGGCACTACAACAAACCTGCCAAGAGAGGGCCGCCCACCAAAACTCACAGACAAGGCAAGAAGGGCATTAATCAGAAAGGCATTAATCAGAAAGGCAACACAGAGACCAAAGACAACCCTGAAGGAGCTGCAAAGCCCACATCAGAGATTGGAGTATCTGTCCAAAGGACCACTTTAAGCCATACACTCCACAGAGCTGTGCTTTACAGAAGAGTGGCCAGAAAAAAAGCCATTGCTTAAAGAAAAAAATAACCAAACATGTTCGGTGTTCGCCAAAAGGCATGTGGAAGGCTCCCCAAACATACGGAAGAAGGTACTCTGGTCAGATGAGACTAAAATTGAGCTTTTTGGCCATCAAGATAAACGCTATGTCTGGTGCGAACCCAACACCTTTCATCACCCCGAGAACACCAGTGAAGCATGGTGGTGGCAGCATCATGCTGTCTGGATTTTTCATCGGCAGGGACTGGGAAACTGGTCAGAATTGAAGGAATGATGGATGGCGCTAAATATAGGGAAATTCTTGAGGGAAACCTGAGATTTTGGACTGGGACGGAGGTTCACCTTCCAGCAGGACAATGACCCTAAGCACACTGCTAAATCAACACTCGAGTGGTTTAAGGGGACACATTTAAATGTCTTGGAATGGCCTAGTCAAAACCCAGACCTCACTCCAATTATTAATTTTGCTGTGGCTTAATTATTAATTATTGCTGTGGCTTGATGCGCCAAGCTTATAGAGACATACCCCAAGAGACTTGCAGCTGTAATTGCTGCAAAAGGTGGCTCTACAAAGTATTGACTTTGGGGGGTGAAGAGTTATGTTTTTGTCTTATTTCTTGTTTGTTTCACAATCAAAAATATTTAGCATCTTCAAAGTGGTAGGCATGTTGTGTAAATCAAATGATACAACCCCCCTCCACAAAAAAAAAAAAAACCCAATGTTAATTCTAGGTTGTAAGGCAACAAAATAGGAAAAATGCCAAGGGGGTGAATACTTTCACAAGCCACGGCAACCCTAATCCTTATCCTAACCCTAAAGTTAATAACGTGTAACCTAAAAAAGAAAGCAAGAACTGAAACATTGTTTGTAGAGTTTTTTTTGAATAGTTGCGGCGATGAGACATGGTATGTTCAATGAACTATCAACCTTTCTCAAATGGAACCGATGACATAATTACTTTGCTAGCTTTGCATGCTGTAATTACGTACAATGATGACTTGTCCAAGGGTCATGAACGATACATACCCTGAGATTTTTACAAACCATGTTAGGAAAAACCTGGCAAAGTCAGCATCGTTCTAGGTTGACTTACTTGGGTTGACTCAGAGTTCTCCATCTCCTGTGGTAATCTAGAGCATGACAGTCCAAATTAAAGCATGAAATCTGTCAGGCTTGACCTCTGAGCCTGACCAATCCTTGATGCACCCTTAACCCCGGTCCTTGACTTAGCCCCGGCTTATAGACCTGGCTCCTGTTCATTAGGGCACACAATGGAAAACATTTTAAAGATTTCACAACAGAAAACAAAAATGTGCGTTTCTTATTGGACAAGTTGGGTAGTAGTCCCTCCCTGTTTTTGGGTCATTTTCTTCTGTTTGGTGCCTAGTGAACAAGATCCGATATCTGCAAGGTCAGGGCTAGGTAAATGCACTTGTTAACAGGGAAGTAGAGTGGATTGCAGGGCGAAGTTTTTGTCCATAGTGAGATAACATTTGGAACTGATTAGAGAGAAGGTCAGGTGATGTCAATGTATTACAGTTCATCTTGTTCACCAGCCTCACAGTTTGAACCCATACACATATTTAGCAGATTACTGTATATTGCGGGTGTAGCGAAATGCTTGTGCTCCTAGCTTCAACAGTGCAGTAGTATTCACAACAATTCACAACAATACACAAATCTAAAAGTAAAAGAATGGAATTAAGAAATATATAAATATTAGAATGAGCAATGTCGACGTGGCATTGACTAGAATACAGTATATACATATGAGATGAGTAAAGGAGTATGTAAACATTATTAAAGTGACTAGTGTTCCATTATTAAAGTGGCCAGTGATTCCATGTCTATGTATGTAGGGCAGCAGCCTCTAAGGTGCAGGGTTGAGTAACCGGGTGGTAGCCAGCTAGAGATGGCTATTTAACGGTCTAATGGCCTTGAGATAGAAACAGTTTTTCAGTCTCTCAGTCCAAGCTTTGATGCACCTGTACTGACCTTGCCTTCTGGATGATAGCGGGGTGAACAGGCCGTGGCAAGGGTGGTTGATGTCGTTGATTATGTTTTTTGACTTCCTGTGACATTGGGTGCTGTAGGTGTCCTGAAGGGCAGGCAGTGTTCCCCGGTGATTCTTTGGGCAGAAAAGTACAGTGGGAGTGAAAATGTTCAAGTCAGAGAATTCTTACTGTTCGTAATTATCTTTCTTCAAATAGACTGCCCTGGTCCCAGGTCTGTTTGTGCTATAGGCTATAGCCAACTCGTATGGCCGTTGTCATGCCAAACATGGAGAGACTTGGGAACAAGCTGGGTTGGTCCAATGAGGTTTTATGAAAAGAGGAGTGGATTGGATTACACATCTGGATCAGTTTTATCCAGCTCGTCACACTCTCTGGAATCTCTGTGAGAAAATCTGAGACATCAGATTTTTCCAATGATATGCCTATCAACTTGTGTTCAGAAAAATATACTTGTTAGGTTCTGGATGTACTGGTGACTAAGGGTGTTTGTGGCAGCGTCTAGGTGTAGTGCCCTCAAACTCAACTCTGGACCTCGAAGCCAGTTCCACTGCTTTTGTTCATTGTTCCCCCCTAATCACAGACCAATTTAGACCTGGGACACCAGACACCAGGTGAGTGCAATTAAGTATCAGCAAGAACAGAAAACAAGCAGGCTCCAGACCTCGTAGGATAAGAGTTGAATACCCCTGGTGCATCAACATTTAACTGAAATGCACCGATACCGATCCAACATCACCCTCCAGTTATATATCTGTCCTGTCATATCATATAAATCATTGCTTTGCCCAATAGAAATGACACTTTTTTTCAAGACAATAAAACACCCGAAACATAATCAACAACATAACATTCCCTTCCCTTTGTCCCCACTCTGCTAAAACACCACATAGTTACTCACTACTTGTTATGTTTTCCATTCCATTCGCTTTACAATTACGATGTCCAGCTGCCCTATAAGATATATTCAGGATCCTATGTATGGCAGACTATCTCCTGTGTTATAAAACAAATATGTCACGTTGAATGACATATAGCTACTATGGTTAAATGTCAACATGCTGACATATTTCTAACGAGATGGGCTTATGTCTATGTATGGATACTTATTCAGCTCCATCAACAACAGGAAGCATTTCTACTGCACAACAGAACTACTGCACCGTAGTCTCAGTAGTCTGTACACTCAAAGACTACTGCAAAGCAATAAAAAGTGAGATGACAGAGGGATAGGAAATATGCACAAAAAAATCTGTTCTATTTTTGCCATACTTTCCCAAAGAGAGTCACCACAGAAGCTGACAGATTCTGATGAAATTGAAAGCAAATAAAGACAGTCCTCAGTGACAATCGGATCATCGCAGCCCATAATGTTGCTGTAAACAGCTTGCAGGAGTTAAGTGTTGCCACACAGACCGGGGAGCATTGGAATTTGTGTTGGAGATGACTAAACATGAGAAATGACACATTGTATCTCTACAGAGTAGCACACAAAGAAGACAGACTAAATCAAATCTGTCAAGACAGTTCCTCAGGCTAGGGTATCAGCTCATACTGTATCCAATATATGGAACAGAAAGTACCATCTCCACAATGCAATCTGGTTTCCAAGCTGGTCATGGGTGCACCTCAGCCATGCTCAAGGTCCTAAATGATATAATAACCGCCATCGATAAAAGACAATACTGTGCAGCCGTATTCATCGACCTGGCAAAGGCTTTCGACTGTCAATCACCACATTCTTATTGGCAGACTTAACCGCCTTGGTTTTTCAAATGACTGCCTCGCCTGGTTCACCAACTACTTCTCTGATAGAGTTCAGTGTGTCAAATCGGAGGGCCGGTTGTACGGACCTCTGGCAGTCTCTTTGGGGGTGCCACAGGGTTCAATTCTCGGACCGACTCTTTTCTCTGTATACGTCAGTGATGTCGCTCTTGCTGCTGGTGATTCTCTGATCCACCTCTACGCAGACGACACCATTCTGTATACTTCTGCCCTTCTTTGGACACTGTGTTAACTAACCTCCAGACGAGTTTCAATGCCATACAACTCTCCTTCTGTGGCCTCCAACTACTCATAAATGCAAGTAAAACTAAATGCATGCTCTTCAACCGATCGCTGCCCGCACCTGCCCGCCCGTCCAGCATCACTATTCTGGACGGTTCTGACTTAAAATATGTGGCCAATTACAAATACCTAGGTATGTAAACTCTCCTTCCAGACTCGCATTAAGCATCTTCAATCCAAAGTTAAATCTAGAATCGGCTTCCTATTTCGCAAAAAAGCATCCTACACTCATGCTGCCAAACAAACCCTCGTAAAACTGACTGTCCTACCTATCCTTGACTTCGGCGATGTAATTTATAAAATAGCCTCCAACACTCTACTCAGCAAATTGGATGCAGTCTATCACAATGCCATCAGTTTTGTCACCAAGCCCCATATACTACCCACCACTGCGACCTGTATGCTCTCTTTGGCTGGCCCACCCTTCATATTCGTTGCCAAACCCACTGGCTCCAGGTCATCTGTAAGTCTTTGCTAGGTATAGCCCCGCCTATCTCAGCTCACTGGTCACCATAGCAGCACCCACCCGTAGCACGCACTCCAGCAGGTATTTCACTGTTCACCCCCAAAGCCTATTCCTCCTTTGGATGCCTTTCCTTCCAGTTCCCTGCTGCCAATGACTGGAACGAATTGCAAAAATCACTGAAGCTGGAGACTCATATCTCCCTCACTAACTTTAAGCATCAGCTGTCAAAGCAGCTCACAGATCACTGCACCTGTACATAGCCCATCTGTAAATTGCCCATCCAACTACCTCATCCCCATATTGTTATTTATTTATTTTTGCTCCAGTAGCTCTACTTGCACATTCATCTATTACTCCAGTGTTTAATTGCTAAATTGAAATTACTTTGCCACTACCACCTATTTATTGCCTTACCTCCCTAATCTTACCTCATTTGCACACACTGTATATAGATTTTTTTTCTATTGTACGTTTGTTTATTCCATGTGTAACTCTGTTGTTGTTTGTGTCGCACTGCTTTGCTTTATCTTGGCCAGGTTGCAGTTGTAAATGAGACATGTTCTCAACTGGCCTACCTGGTTAAATAAAGGTGAAATAAACATGTAAAATGTTGGCCTACCTGGTTAAATAAAGGTGAAATAAACATGTAAAATGTTTTTACCGTAGTGAGTGGATGCAGCACAATTGGAGCAAACTTGCATTCTTTTTGGAGAAACCCAGATAAATGGTTTAGAATGGGGCATATTTAGAATGTAGAATGGGGAAAGCTGAAGCTAATTAGTCCTACCATTAATGTCAATTCCATTCAAACACTGTGACATTTGATTGAATTGCTTCTCAGACAGTGACTTTTGGAGGGAGTTCAAGCAAACTTGTACTGTGGGCAGAGAATTTAAGTGACAGGAGTTTATTCATGCGGAGACAATGAAGAAGAGAAAAGGAAGCCAGGTAGGAAGGAAAACAGAAGCAGCAATTGAGTCAATAACGTCACCTGAGGGCTAGGAGTGTCTCAAGAGAGGGAATGCATGAAGTTTGTAGAGTCATCATACTGTACGTAGAGGTAACATTGTCTGAAAGTGATCTCACACTCACATGGATATACAGATTTGTGCACGCACACACACACAAACACACACGCACACACACACTTTCTCTTTCAATAGGCCAGACAGACGCGTAAAAAAAACAGCCCCACCAAATCACTGCTCTGCACTGCATGACGTCCTGTTTTGGAAGCCTATGTGATATTTAGCAAGGGCTTTAGGGAATGTTTTCATAAACACAGCCGGCGGTGGGTGGATTTGCACACACAGGGAGTGTGTAAGGCCCTGGCTATCCCTGGATAATCCCTGACCTCTAGTTTACCTGCCTGCCTGACAGGACAGGGGGTGTCTGGGGTTGTGTGTGTGCGTGTGCGCGCGTGTGTGGATGAGTGTGTAGACCCAAGGAAAGGGCTATATGTCAAACATTGCTGACCTATGTGCCATTATTATGGCAGATTAAAGAGGCATCTGACATTTTCTCCTAATTTATTTGATTTTGCTATAAATGGTCCTTGTCAAAACTAGCCATCTCGCATCACGTTGGCTAGGGCCTACTCACATTGAATACTAGCAGTACAGATTGAACCACAGCGCTTATCTGCATCAGCTGTGGATCCCAACTGAGGGCTTTTATTCAATTTAATTAAGGAATTTCGAAAAATAGCTATATTAGAGCTTTGCTGCCATTCTACAAAATAACACTCTACTGTATTTTTAAGTTTGTTAGTGCCGTCAAACATTATTTTACCCAAACACATAATGTCCATATTAAAATGGCATATGCACTAAAGGGGATTTCTAAAATGTTTCTCTCATTTTTCACTTTCTTTTCCATCTCTGTCCTTTTTGGCAGCAGTGCAGACAAGAGACAAAGTGCAAACTGCAGAGTCCCTCTGCCAACCCACGTTCAGGCTTCACTCACAGAGACCTCTCTATAGTGTTGGTACGAGACCTCCCACTACTGTCATCTGTGACGACAGCACATGTCACAAATGGGCAAACGGAGGCACATTCACCAGCTTTCTCAGTAGAATCACTAATGCCCTGTATTCTCTCCATGATTTCTAGACACACACCTGACTTTGAAATTCCCCCAACATTTTCCCATGTGTTTCTTTTAGGCGTCATAGAAAACTGAAATATAGCCTAGATGTGAAACACAGGAAGCATCATGTTCATGACTGCCTATAAGGGATCTGACGATGCATTGGCCTTCATATTTTATTATTTTGATTTAAAACAAAATGTTGCCTTTCTTTAACTAGGCAAGTCAGTTCAGAACAAATACTTATTTACAATGACGGCCTACCCCGGCCAAACTCGGTCAACGCTCTACCGATTCTGCTCTGCCCTGTGGGACTCCCAATCACAGCCGGATGTGATTCACCCTGGATTCAAACCAGAGACTGTGGTGACGCCTCTTGCACTGAGATGCAGTGCCTTAGACCGCTGTGCCACTCGGGAGCCCCCTTCATAAAAGTGGCCTAAAAGTCAAGGGTTACCTTGTTCACTATGGATCCCACAGTGTTCCTCCACCACTGGATGTTAATACTCTATCCATCTGTATGTCTGGGTTTATTGGGCTCTGAAAAGTTGGGCCTCTCCCAGAGCTCTGTTCTGTTAGCCAGCTAGCTATGGGCTTCCACCACTGTTAATCTTCTGACACCATAGTACTGTAGAGGTCTGCGCCGGACTGATTTCTTCATACCGCAGCCGCCCTCTCCCGCTGGCTTTCTGGCCGTCTCCCTTCAGCTCCCGCCATAACTGGTGCCAAACCCAATCGCAGTCCCGCAATGTTATTTTAGGTGTATGTGACGCAGCTGACTTGCCATGGAATCGCTGAAATGCTACTAGATGAAGGATCATGAACATGTCCCTTCATCTACTCTCCTAGATACGGGTCTCAAACTTGTAAAGCATAATCAAAAAAATAAAATAGAAGTTCAGAGGCTGAGCATCACTGATTTGAAGTTGAACTAAAACTGTGTTTTGACAAATTATGATTTACAACGTTGGATCACCGACAATCTGATGGATTTATGACGTTTTACATTTGAACGGTTGGGGCTATCAACCCAGGGAAAAGACCATCTGAAAGAGGACATTCTCAGAAATATTTAGAAAACTGGACTTGCTTTGCTTGTTGCTGTCTGTGTTTACTCTACTGACTGTACCGGCTCAACTTGATCCGGAACATAACTCCTGTATAGCCCGAATCGAACATAAAGTAAGGGATATCAAAATGCGCAAAAATAACCTAAGAAATAGGTTAAATTACCAGAGATTCACGTGGCCCATTATATTAGACTATCGGTATTACGTTTCATAGCCTAACTATTAGGAGTGGGACGATCTTCTGACGGAGACAAATAAATGGGTAATCAATATTTATTCATTGATGGTAAAATATTTTTTATTGCACCTCGACTCACGTTGGTTGACCGCCCTTCTTTCCATGACCAATATCAGTGCTGATTTTAGCATGTAAATCTTGGTGGGGCAACAAAAAAGAATGCCAGCAAAGCCACTACACAACACAAAACTAATCAATTCATTAATAGCACTATAACGGTGACAAACGGTGTCCACAAACTGTTAGGGCCTACATAAAGCTGTCCCAACAGCAGAGTCCCAACAGCAGTCCCAACACCTTACCACTGCTACACCTGGCTGTCAGCGGAGCCTTGTCTGGCAGCGAAACAGTTCATTCAGCCTCATTTACTGCCTTTAAAAAAAACATTGCTGATATGGCTGACTTGCTTAAACAAATGTGGTTTCTACTAATTGAGATTTGTACAAACTATGGCATAAGGGGACGACAAGCGAATAAGAGGCGATACGTACTTTCGATTAAGACATTACTGAGCGCGCTAGTAAGGACGTAGTTAATATAACTATTTGTTCAGCACTTTTGAAATGAACAGCAACAGAATTCAGAACATGGGCCGTTCTTACAGTGTTCTCCCTGTACACCAAGTCAGAACCGTAGGATAAATAAAGGGGGCATATAAGCAGACAATAAAAGCTCTTACAATATCAAGTCAGAACAGTAGGTAAAATAAAGAGGGGAAAATAGACCAAATTATTAGGGTGAGGCATATGGGCTACTAACAGCTTACTACACAACATACGCATAGTATTACTTTCTTAGCTACAGTATACATATCTCCCTGGCATATTACATCATTTATGCAGCAGCATACAAGACATTTTTGGACTCAACTTGTTGTGCTGTGCTCACTTGAACAGTAAGGTGGCTTGGCGGTCCTTCGTGGGCAAATTTTGTCATCACATTTTGTCATGAACGTCTGGCATTCTCTGGATTTATGGTGCTTTCATGACAACTGGGAACTCTGAAAAAAAACAAGGTTGAATCAAGATGACATCAGTGATCTTTAGGTTGTAGCTCTAGAAAGAGGCCCGAGTTCCTGACTTACAATTCCGAGTTGGATGACCGTTAAAAACGTATTTTCCCCGTCAGAGCTTGTTTTTTCCAGAGTTCCCAGCTGTCTTGAACTCACTGAAATCAAATTTCCCAGTTCTGAGTTAACAGTTGTTTTCAGTGTGGCAGAAGTCATGCTGGATTGACAGCATAGCCAATGTTAAATGTTTCTAATTTTAAGCTTGTAAAAGAGAACCTTAAAACCAGACTTGGGACCACACACCCACTCCACTGAATACCAGGCTAGTGATTGCTTTGCAATGCTTGCAGTTAGCCACTGATTCCTTCTAAACCACTCATTGTTGAATTTTCCAACTTGTTATGTCCAATGGCCGATGAGCACTGATACGTTTTGCCTGTAATTTCTCTTCATTATTTCTCTTCATATGACAAGGATTAAAAAGGATTTTCCACTAGATTCTCGATTCATGATGATGACTGCTAGCTAAGATTTAGAAAGTCAGATGTTGACAGTCCAATCTAAGCTACTGTAGATATAACGTGATTTAACATAATTTTATCTGCGGCCAAAGATATTGAGCCTTCTTGCATTGGCACTTCCAATGTAACTCTATGCCAGCACCCAATGGGCTTGAATTTTCTAGCTCTACCTTTTAGATTTGGCGGTGATGTAGTGTCCCCATGAATGACAGAACACTGAGCCAATCACTGCGCAACTAGAGAAGATTACCACTTATTTTCCGCTGGCTGCCCCACCACCACAGAAAGCACTGAGCTAGACTGAAACACCTACATTTTGGAGCTGCCTTACGAGAGAAAGCAAAAAAGAAAGTCAATGATTTTTGTTTTTTGTTTACATTGTTTGCAAACTGATATGCCAAAGTAAAACAGGCAACCCAACATCATCATCTTGTCATCCAGAGTCCAATCTATAGCACACAATATTTTACAAACAGCAAGTTTGCTTCGTGTTTTCATTTTTGGCATGACAAAAATATTGCGATTTTGGTATAGTAACAGTCCAAATTTCGAGTGAGGCGACTATGTAGATTGTGCTCTTTATACATACGTTTATACGTTTTTGGGCTGTCTGTCAGCGTTTCCCAAACTCGGTCCCAGGGCCCACCTTGGGTGCACATTTAGTTTTTTTGCCCTTTGAATCAGCTGTGTGGTGCTAGGCCAAAAACCAAAATGTGCACCCAGGGGGGCAATTTCGTCTGTGTCAATTTCAACCAGCCCAACCAACTAAACAATTGTCCAGCCCTTCTAGCATTTGCCAGAACTCCCAGATGGACAATCTGTCCCTGCAGCCCTCTACACCATAGCATCAGTCTGTGTGGGTGTGGGTGCTGGGTGCTTATATATTTGTCCTATTTTGGATGTGTGTTTTTGCATATCCCAACTGCCCTTGAGATACCCTCGGAGAGTGGGGTCATGGCCAGGGTCAGCCATTATCAACGGCGGAGAGTATGTGTGTGCGTGTGTACGTGTTTGTGTGTGTGCGTGTTTGCGTGTGCTCGTGCGCGTGCAGTCATCCGTGTGAAGACTTGCAGCATATCGCAGACATTTTTCACAAGATGGTTTGGCATTGAGAATGTTTTTTTTTCTAACAAAGCAATGGATACCAAGCACTCGATTATGGCCTTTTTATTAAAGCCATATTCATGTCTCCTTGTAAATGTCTGTTTTGTCCTGAGAGGAACTGTGGATGTCTTCATTAGTTCTGGTCCCATGCTCTCTCCATCTGAGAGGTCTCTGTTCCATCCTCTCTATGAAAGACATGGGCGGATTTGACAGATTGAACAGATTTTCACTGTAAGTCACTTTAACCCTAAAGGAACAATGACATACTGTATTATATACAGTATTATATTCTCCTATAGCGGATGTATCCAGAATAAGAAGTGGTTGGAGAAAAAATAAGAGGAAAGGCTCATGTATCCAATTATAAGAGATGTCCAGTTACAAAGCAGTGGATGATGTCACTGTTTACTCTCTTCTCTGTGTTGCCTTATCTCGGTTGTCTGATCAGCAGCTTGCTTTGATTTCAACAGAGCCAGCACGGATATAGTGGCGTCCATGTCCGGAGGAAAGAGCGCAATCTACATGTATTTATTTCTGACATTATATTACCCTCTTTGCCTGCTCTCACTCTTTTCTATTTCTGGGTTGCCGGCCAGCGTCCATCTAGTGTCGGACTAGTTCCATTTTCTCACTTCCACCACTCTGATGTATATCATTCTCGGATTACTGTAAGGTGCTGACTGACGCCTTCTTGGAATTTGCACCGGCTTAGAAGGATTTGCCTCGGTCAGTAGTCCACAACATGTGAATTGTTGATCTATTAAGTGGAATTAGGATCTAAGTAGTGTCAATTGTTCACAGCGTTACAGCTATTTAACTCAATTCCTCTTTGATTTGTAACATTTTAAGATCTGGTTCCCTTTCCCCGCTAACTTACAGAAGCTAACTGTCTGAAACATCACCCCGGACAACGTAAAAATGATTAAGACTGTATGCCAGACTGCATGCCAGGAATGTGAGACAAGGGGGACGACTCCACAGAGACCAATTAGATTTACAGCCCCACGAGCAACATGATTATCAGGCCAACAGAAACCAGAGCGCATGGCCTTCGGTCTGCATTGAGCCCTCCATTCCTCAGACCCTTTGTGTCTCCACAGTGCTGAGACAGAGCTGACCCATGACCCACGGCTGCCAAAGGGGCAGGGCACAATCTCCACAGGGCTTGCTGAGCCACAGCTCCAGCATAGGGCACCATACACAACGTGCACGGTACTCTCCACAGGGCTGAGACAGGGCTGATCTGCCATGGCTACGCAGAGCCACAGGGCACCGCCACACCATACACAGTGCGCTGCAGCCTGCCGGCGGTAAGCTGTTTAACTCCCAGCTAAATGTACTCAGACTGAGTGAGAGAGGATGAGAGGATGACCTCTATCCATGCCGGTCATCACATCCCCCTTTCTTTAGATCCCTTTGGAAATCATTTTGAGCTTAGCTTTACATTAGCTGAACCTCTGCACAGACAAGATAAGATTTCCTTCATAGGAGGTGTCCCGTCATTCCAGGGCCATTCTCCTTATATGGGCACGTAGATAATAAGATGAAAGCAATAAGTACTTTGAGGTGTTATTTGTTTTTTAATTTTTTTTATATAGCAAGGTCTTTATGAATATTCATGTAAGGCACAGATACATATTCTTGGATCTGAATCTTGTATCATTTACTTGGACATTCTGGCAGCACTATGGCCAAACAAATAGCTTTTCTTTTGGCATTGAACATTGGACGGAATCAACTCCAGTGCTCTACCAATGTCCCGTAATCGGTACTGGGGCAGATTTCCAGAGTCAGTTTCCAACCTTCATGCAGGCACTGCATTCGCTTCTTGTTTTCGTAAGAGAAATGAATGTGTTGGAAATTCCAAATGGTTTGCGTTGTCAACTTACACGCACAGCACTGACACACACAGTTACCCCACCAGGCATGCCACCTGGGGTCTTTTCCTAGTCCCCAGGTCCAGAACGGGTTCAAGGAAATGTGGCGTGTTATACAGAGCCATGATTACACGGAACTCTCTTCCATCTCATAAACAGAAAACCTGGTTTTCAAAAAACAAATCAAGCAACACCCCGCGGCACAACGCCTCTCCCTTATGTGACCTACTTATTGTTTGTATATACTGACATGTACTGCATGTGTAACTTGATACACACACACACACACACGCGCACACACACACACACACACACACTACATGTTCATGTTTTTAATTGTATGTACTGTAAATTGTCAAGTCTTTCGTCTTTAATTTCTCTTTCTAGTGTCGGACCCCAGTAACACTAGCTGTCGCCATTGCCATCGGCTAATGGGGATCCTAATAAAATCTAAACATCTGAAATCAATCACCCAAGAAAGAAAAGACAGTTTTAAGGTTTTCTTTCAGCTCTTAGAATAACAGTTACTGTGGAGGCCAAAGCAATAATGAGCTTTGTAGTCAATTCAAGATAATTAAGGTAGTTAATGGAACCGTATTTATAGTCAGGAAAATAACCCTGCAACTGATCTGAAATGAACTCTAATCACACATTGGGGTTAAAAAAAATGCTGAGAAACAAACCTAATGACTAACATTTGATCACTTGGGCTCTTTTTGAGATTTGAATGTATTTCAAAGAAATGGAAGAAATAGACATGGCAGGCAGACTTGGCATCCTCTATTCCTGTGAGCTAATCAAACACAGGGAGAAGAAGAGAAATGTCTGTGTTACAGATAGAATCTTGCAGTATTTTCCTTGCCTCGCCAACAGCCCCCAGCTTACTAATCAGCTGCACCCACAACGACACCCGGCTACAGGACCAGCTGTACACACTTGGCAAAGGGGATAAAGTAATGGTTTCCTTTAATATTGAAACAGTTCCTTAACACAAAACCAACAACCGTACTTTCAGGACACTAAAAGTGTCTGGTACTGATTTGACGAAGGGAAAGTTAGAGAGGTGTTACAAGCAGAAGGGAATGAGGATACGGCCATTCTAAAATGGATTTTTTTTAAAAACGATTTCTCATCCATCTACACACAATACCCCATAATGACAAAGCAAAAACAAGTTTTTAGAAATGTTAGCAAATGTATTACAAATAAAAAACAGAAATAGTTATTCGGAAACGTTGCTATGAGACTCGAAATTGAGCTCAGGTGCATCCTGGCTTCATGGATCATCCTTGAGATGTTTCTACAGCTTGATTGGAGTCCACCTGTGGTAAATACAATTGATTGGACATGATTTGGAAAGGCACGAACCTGTCTATACAAGGTCCCGCAGTTGACTGTGCATGTCAGAGCAAAAACCAAGCCATGAGATCCAAGGAATTGTCCGTAGAGCTCCAAGACAGGATTGTGTTGAGGCACAGATCTGGGGAAAGGTACCAAACAATGTATTTAGTGTTGAATGACCCAGGAACACAGTGGCCTCCATCATTCTTAAATGGAAGAAGTTTGGAACCACCAAGAATCTTCCTAGAGCTGGCCGCTAGGCCAAACAGGAAGCCACTCCTCAGTAAAAGGCACATGACAGCCCACTTGGAGTTTGCCAAAAGGCACCTAAAGGACTCTCAGACCATGAGAAACAAGATTCTCTGGTCTGATGAATACAGGATTGAACTCTTTGGCCTGAATGCCAAGCGTCACTTCTGGAGGATTCCTGGCACCATCCCTAGTTAGGGTTGAGGGAAAGATGAATGGAGCAAAGTACAGAGAGATCCTTGATGAAAACCTGCTCCAAGACCTCAGACTGTGTCAAAGGTTTACCTTCCAACAAGACAACAACCCTAAGCACACAGCCAAGACAATGCAGGAGTGGCTTCAGGACAAGTCTCTGAATGTCCTTGAGTGGCTCAGCTAGAGCCCGGACTTGAGCCCGATCGAACATCTCTGGAGAGACCTGAAAATATCTGTGCAGCAACGCTCCCCATCCAGCCTGACAGAGCTTGAGAGGATCTGCAGAGAAGAATGGGAGAAACTCCCCAAATACAGATGTGCCAAGCTTGTAGTGTCATACCCAAGAAGACTCAAGGCTGTAATCACTGCCAAAGGTGCTTCAAAAAAGTACTGAGTAAAGGGTCTGAATACTTATGTGAATGTTATATTTCCATTTTTTATTTTAATACATTTGCAGAAATGTCTAAAAAACTGTTTTTGCTTTGTCATTAGAGGTATTGTGTGAGGATTGATGAGGGGGGGAAAAAACAATTTAATCAATTTTAGAATAAGGATGTAACGTAACAAAAAGTGGAAAAGTCAAGGGGTCTGAATACTTTCCAAATGCTCTGTATGTCAGTGATGAGAGTTGGAATGAAGGAATATGTTTTAGTCTGCTTGAGTATTATAAACTGTTGTAATCTTTACTTCGGCCTAAATCACATTGACTTTAAATGACATTTTAAGTTGCAAGAAAGCGACTGTAGCATACACAATGCGGCTAAACATAGTACATCGTATATGAACTGTGTTTCACATGGTGTTCCTGGTGATGTACGCATTATAAACTGTAGCTGGATCTGGTAGAATCATTCAATGATAAGGTTTAGAAGTCAGGGAATGTTGAGAAGTCTAGTTAGCGCTATAAAACCCTCTCCTGCAGCCGAGCAGAACTAACAGAAATAGTGAATGATTTTTAACAAGGTTTCTTTCGCCTGTCGTCATGGTCAAGTTCTCCGTTCATCATTGCCTACCATGTTTCTCTGACACAAGTCAAAAGGTTGTTTTTCTTTATTTGTACTATGTTCTACATTGTAGAATAACAGTGAAGATATCAAAACTATGAAATAACACACGTGGAATCATGTAGACAGTCCATCATTACTTTAAGACATGAAGGTCAGTCAAATCGGAAACATTTCAAGAACGTTGAAAGTTTCTTCAAGTGCAGTCGCAAAAACCATCAAGTTTTGATGTCTTCACTCTTATTCTACAATGTAGAAAATAGTACAAATAAAGAAAAACCCTGGAATGAGTTTGTGTGTCCAAACTTTTGACTGATACTGTAGGTCTGCTTCTCACCCACAGCTGTGTGATGATATACGACCTTCTAGTCTGTCTGTTTTGACCAAGATTGTCGTTTACTGTGTGTAGTCTGTTATAGACTGTGTGTAGTATGTCATATACTGTTTGTAGTCTGCCATATACTGTTTGTAGTCTGTCATATAGACTGTGTGTAGTCTGTCATATACTGTGTGGAGTCTGTCATATACTGTGTGGAGTCTGACATGGACTGTTTGTAGTCTGTCATATACTGTGTGGAGTCTGACATGGATTGTTTGTAGTCTGTCATATAGACTGTGTGTAGTCTGTAATAGACTGTGTGTAGTCTGTATTATAGACTCTGTATAGTCTGTCATAGACTGTGTGTAGTCTGTAATTGATTGTATGTAGTCTGTCATATTCTGTGTGTAGTCAGTCATATAGACTGTGTGTAGTCTGTCATATAGACTGTGTGTAGTCTGTCGAATACTGTGTGCTGCCTGTCATATACTGTGTGTAGTCTGTCATAGACTGTTTGTAGTCTGTCATATAGACTGTGTGTAGTCTGTCTTAGATTGTGTGTAGTCTGTCATAGACTTTGTGTAGTCTGTAATCGATTGTATGTAGTCTTTCATAGACTGCTTGTAGTCTTTCATAGACTGCTTGTAGTCTGTCATAGACTGTGTGTAGTCTGTCCTATAGACTGTGTTTAGTCTGTCATGGACTGTGTGCAGTCTGTCATAGACTGTATATAGTCTGTCATAGACTGTGTGTAGTCTGTCTGTTTTGACCCATCTTAAGTCAGTTTGACCAGTCCGTCACAGACCGAGTGTATTGAGCTACTTTACGGTACGCACAAGTGTTACATCTCAGACGTGTAGCCCCCAGCTGTCTACTCCCCACCTCCCCAGGACCAGCTCCTCCTCTAATTCCTCTAGGCCAGGGGAAGAACTCCCTCTTGACCCTGTTCCAGAGAACAAAATCATATAATGAAGAAAATGATCTGGGATGGATTCAACTTTATGAGTTCATGATGATCCCTGCTCTCAAATCCTCATGAATGGCAGAGAAGACAAATGAAGTGAACCTGACGAGCATTAGACAAAAAAAAAAAAAAGTATGATGGTGGAGGGAGGAAAGGGGGGGAAATGAAATGAGGGTCTGAAACAAAAGCCACAGTCATTCCAATAGAATAACAGTCTTTATTGTTAAATGAAAGCTTGGCAGCATTGTTAGCGCAATCGAAAAGAGGGGGAAATGCTGGAACGAGTTGAGCGGTTCATCTGTGGAAGATTAAGTGTACATTAGTCATAAAAGGCAGAGCGGAGGGAGACCATGGAATAACCTTCAGGCAGGGAACCATGACATAATCATTTGTGATGCCTGATAAACTAGTGTTTGCTCGTTCTCTCCAAACCGTCGCCATGACAGACCTCTCAAAGCTTGTTTCGCTTCGATTGTTGATTGATCCCAAGCTCGTGTTTTGAAAGAAGCGTTGGAAATAATCGCCGTGGCGTTTGAATGAATCATTATGAGGATCCTTTGGTATTTAACCGTCCTTGTAACTGGGGATACTTCGGGTCGCTGACTGCTCTTTAGGCGAACGAAGATCCAAATCGGTCACAACAGGCAGTAACTCACTCGAGAGCCATTGTTCGATGACTAGGACTCTGGAGAGAAAACGTCTCCATTAGCTTTTATTAGTCAAAACTGAGTCAAGAGGAAACAAGACAGATGGTCTGCTGTCCTGTGTCACAAAGAAAAGCCCAGTCCTTCCCATTTGTTTAAACTTGAACTCAAACAGGCTAATTCGGGGTCACTGGTGCCAGAGTGATTCCCCTTGACGCTGCACCTCTCTGCAGCCTCTCTGCGCTCTTCACATCAAAGGCGATCAGCATCAGCAGATAGCTGGATAACCCGGAGAGCTGAAACAGCTGGGCCCGGAGCAAAACAGAGATGATACAAGCAGCTTCCTCTCTCAGACCTGGCTTCAAATAGTATATATATATATTTTTAAATACTTTAGCTTCCCTTGATTGAGCTTGCCCGACGCAACGGAACCAAAGGAATAGTCCCAGAAGTTCAAAATCCATCCCGTTTGGCATTCCAGGCAGGCTCAGTCAAACACTTAAAGTATATGAAAGAAAACAAACACTTTTTGAACCTGATCTGTTCCTCAGTGGTGGCGGCACCAGAGCAGCAATCTGTGATAAGACCCGCTCCCGAACTACAACTTTTAAAAAAACAACATAAACTATTTAGAGCCCGTGTATCGTAGAGGAAACATGGACTGTGATCTCTGAAACTGGAAAACAATGGCCTGGAGTTTGTCTTCTTCACTACCTTTCTGGGAAGCAGCGTGACTTTGTGTGAGTCCCAAATAGCACCCTGTTACCTATATAGTGCACTACTTGTGACCAGGGCCCAGAGCTCTGGTCACAAGTAGTCCACTACATAAGGAATAGGGTACCATTTGGGACACATACATTGACTTCTGTTGACTCACTGGGAAGGGTTTTGAAAAACATCAAACACACTTGTTTTGCTAGTGAAGAAAAATGGAGGAAGTACAATGGAAGTGAAGGGGATACGATCAGACATCCAAAGTCCTATTCAGGGAGCTGGAAGTGTGAAATATTGTTTCCTCTTCTCGCAGCCTGCTGAAAGTGTTGGAGAAGGTCCATTGAGGGATGAAGTGAAATCAGTTATATTGAGTCGACAGCCCCCCACAGAGAGTGTGCAGTGGGATACTGTGGTAATCCACCACCACAATCACACACCTCCACCTCTCCCTGTGACAACAACGTGGACACACACACACACACACACACACACACACACACACACACACACACACACACACACACAGCAGTGGTTCGTCTCACGTATCCTCATAAAACCCTGTTGTTACACACACACAGGAACATACAAAGAAACACACACACACACAGGAACACACACACACACACACACTGTCATACAACCCATATCTCACTCAGACATAATTCGATTACGCCAATCTTTCCTACACTCTTTGGCATATTTCAATATACAGTAGGACAGGCTGATGCTGAATTCATTATTATGTTATGGCAGTAATGAATATCAGCCACTGGGCTGTGTTGTTCTGAGACACAATAGAAACGAAACCTGCATTACTCTGTAAAGTAGGGCAGATACAAATTATACAGTATTCTCGCTAATGCTAAGCTTTGAAAAGAGGGTTGAGGACAGCAACACCCAAAGATGGACAGTAATTGCCTTTAATTAACCAGGGAAGTAAGTGAGAATGCATTCTCTTTTACAATAACAACCAGACCAAGAGGGAGCAGTGAGTCAGAACCATAATTATGAATACATAGTGCTCTTTTATACAAAAAAGCTCACGTTTCGACAGTAGTCTTTGCCTAAGTTTTTCCCTAGTTTAATCGCAGACCTGCTATATGGGTACAAAATGCAGACACAGAAATGTTTCTTGTCCCGGCTGTATTTTCCTGGCTGTTGCCCAAGGTAGAGGTACTGTAGATATTTGGGTGGATGGGGGATGGATGCTCAATTTCCCCTCGGCGTTAGCTGACAGTGCTCCCAGCCTGGATGTCACAGCCTATAAACCTAACTACTCTCTCTCCGCCTCAATTCTCTTTACCTCCTGTTTCTGCATTTTCAGAAAGGACTTTTGAGAACAATCCTTTGAGAAGAGAATCTAAACCGATGGTAGTATTCTTCCGAGGAAAACTCTTGTGAAACTCTAAAGGCACCAAAGTTAGTTCAATACCATGAAGTGGCTATTTAGTAGTCGATCGTCTACAGCATTTACGTCTCACAAGGGAAAGGGTTTATAGAGGCTAGCAACACCAGCGTCCCTGATGGGGTATAAGGCTATCAAGATAGAGCAAGCGTGTGAGGGATTACCAATTATTATGTAAATAAACGGGCTAATGTGATTATAGCAGTGTGTAAATAGTAGTAGTATACTGTAGACTGATGGATTACTACTGTGTGTATATGAATGGTAGAAATATTTACGTAATAATCCAAAACCATTTTGTATTAGAATACGTGCTTGTTTTCACATTTATAATTGACTTTGACCTGTATCTGGACCCTTGGCCTTGTATCAAAAGACCTCAAGCAACCCCATTTTCTCTCCAATTAGCCATGCTTTCTCTGGAGACTCGCACCATGTAGCCTATTAGATACACAGAACCCACCCAAATGACCAATTTATTCAGTATTCAGTTAATAAAATAACAATGTGGTGAATGAGATAGAGATCCTTCCTTTCCCTTTGAAAACATCCTAACACGCACGCACGCACGCGCACACACACACACACACACACACACACACACACACACACACACACACACACACACACACACACACAGCACCCACCCCCATACACATACGCACTTTTGGAGAACAAGAGGTCCGTCTGTGGTGATAATGTCCCAGCTAGGCCCCAGACAAAGGGAGGACAGGAGGCAGCAGCCGGTAGGCCGGGTCAGCCGGTTGGAACGGAGGACCAGGGCCAGACAGCGGAGGTCCGTGGGGAGGTGTTGACTCTGTTGCTGGGCCACTGGGCCAGGGGCATTAACTGGGCTTCCGTCCCCCCCGGCCACTCAGCCAAGGTACCCAGGCCTGGGCTTGGCTAGGGTGGGTGACATCATCACGGTCCCAACGCAAACCAAAGGGAGCTTGTGTGTGTGTGTGTGTGTATGTATGTATGTGTGTGTGTGTGTGTGTGTGTGTGTGTGTGTGTGTGTGTGTGTGTGTGTGTGTGTGTGTGTGTGTGTGTGTGTGTGTGTGTGTGTGTGTGTGTGTGTGTGTGTGTGTGTGTGTGTGTGTGTGTGTGTGTGTGTGTGTGTGTGTGTGTGTGTGTGCCAGCGTGTGAATGTGTGGCTTAGTCCCTGCTGGCCCCAGGGCTAGTAGACTCAGACACACAGGCCTGGTCTGGTGGCAGTGTGTGTGTGTGCGTGTGGGTGCTTCAGGGATTACGTCCTCTCACAGCCGGCCTGAAACCCCCTCCATCTGGGGTCCTGAATAAATAAATAATTTAACATCAGGCAAGCATAAGGGCACCCTGCCCAGACCTTTAGGCTACCTGGGATTGTAGGCAATTAACCCTATCCCTGCTTCAGTCAGACCTTGCCTTGTGCCCAATTAAGATTCGGTATTAGAAAAGGGGATCAAAAGATAATAAGGGGATTGGGGTCTGATGGCTCGATGAAGTTGGGTTTGAATCATACTATAGCCTTGGGATTGGAGTTGCAGTCATTGTAGTCATTGTACCTTCGTACATTCAGACCTTAATTTATGTCCAATTAAGAGACTGTATTGGCTAAAGGATTAAATAGAGATTATAATGGGGGGGTTGGGTCCGATGTAGGGACATTTTGTATGGGTTGAACCAGTACAGTCAACACAGTAACACTTGTCACTGCAATCCAGGCAGGGTGACGAGGGTGAGGATTTGGAGTGAATCTTAGCCTTGAGACTGGAGTGGGAAAAGATTGCAATCATTATCAAGGGCATTTAAAGGTAAACCACTGAAGAGAGATCACTCTGGATAATTACAGCATGGAAATTAAAATAGCTTTGTTCTCCTTGAAATGTTATTTTCTATAGAGCTTCCAAGAATGAATGCAAAATTGTTCAATTATCTATTGATGCGAGTTAAAATAGGTAGAACAACAAGAAACCTTCATTCATAAAATGATAGTGAGTAATGTAAAGTGTGCAGCCATTTATTTTCCATTGAACTGTACCACACCAACATGTTATGGTGTGTGTATCCTCAGCTATCACCTAAATATTGAATCCCATTCATTTAAACACTTCTTGACCAGTTCTTCTGAGAAACCACATTCATTTAAACACTTCTTGACCAGTTCTTCTGAGAAACCACATTCATTTAAACACTTCTTGACCAGTTCTTCTGAGAAATCACATTCATTTAAACACCTTGACCAGTTCTTCTGAGAAATCACATTCATTTAAACACTTCTTGACCAGTTCTTCTGAGAAACCACATTCATTTAAACACTTCTTGACCAGTTCTTCTGAGAAACCTCATTCATTTAAACACACCTTGACCAGTTCGTCTGAGAAAAAAAATCTAATTTATTTAAACACACCTTAATTAACCAGTTCTTCTGAGAAATCCCATTCTGTGACACTAATGTAATCCTCTGGCTACTGCTATAGGGAAGGAGGACTAGGTCGCCATGATAGTCAGAAGTGATGGGGCGGAGGGGCTGAGACTAAATAAAATAAAATAAAATCAAACATTGAAAGAAGTGTAGACCTTACTGTGAAATGCTTACTTACAAGCCCTTAACCGACAGTGCAATTCAGGAAGAGCACAGGGCCTTCCGATCTCACACAATCCCACATGAGCCCAAATGAGAGAACAAACTGTGTGCGCATGTACTTTTTTTTGTCTCTCATTGAACACTTTTTTCCCTAATGGGCAGTAACTCATCAGCACAATGTTTGTTTGTGGGAGGCAGGCTAGTCTAGGGCAATCCATCTACAAAGCCATGAATTAATCGCACCCAGATGGATCATTATTTCATTATATAATGGCATTAACTGAAAGGAAATTGTGAACCGTGACCATGTTTTTGTTGTTGAACTTGTGACAACTTGCTGATGTAAAAAACGGCTTTATAAAATACATTTGAATTTGATTAAAGGGTGTCTGTAGCTGGTGGGAGTTGCTGACAGGACTGAAGTGGATATCAAGAGTTATAACAATGAATGTAAAAAGCTTGGCCATGAAACTCTGTCAACTTGCAGATTTACGTTGGTTTGCACTTTATGGGGTACATTTGAGGAAATCCCTGTAGTAATTTATTGACATGTATAGTACTGTAGATAGAGAATGTGAGGTGAGATGAAAGATATAGAGCACTGGGAGCAAGAAACTAATCTGGCACAGTCTGTCAACTATAAAACAAGAACATGCATCTGATTGTCAGGTGCAGTCCCCAATGAACCTGGCACTCCATGCTCGGCTATGAAACTCCTTAACATACAGACCCATGCACACACTCTCACATATACAGACACACACACACACACACACACACACACATGTACACACACACACGTGCACACACAAGTGCACACACACACACACACACACACACACACACACGTGCACACACACACACAAATACACACACACGTGCACACACACAAATTATTTGTTCTAGAAGAGCAAATTCCTACAGATATAGGGTTCTATCTTCAGCCGGCGTAAAGCCAGCGCAATTGGCAAACGCACGCTCGTTTGACAACTGTTGGACTGTTGGAAAAGTATTCCAGGTGACGCTGGTTGAGATAATGCCAAGCTTGTGCAAAGCTGTTGTCACGACTTCCACCGAAGTTGGTCCCTCTCCTTGTTCGGGCAGCGTTCTGAGGTCGAAGTCACCTTTTCATTTTCTATTGGTTTTGTCTTGTCTTGTATCACACCTGGTTCTCCAATCCAATCAATTATATGTTGTGTATTTAACCCTCTGTTTCCCCTCATGTCCTTGTCGGTGATTGTTATTTGTAAGTGTTTGTGCACGTTTGTCCTGGCGTGTGTAGGGTTATTTACCCATGTTATTATTGTTATGTTTCCCGATGGGTTTTTGTTGAAATAAACTGCCCCGTTGGAAACACAGTTTTTCTCTCCTGCGGCTGACTTCTCTGCCGCCAGTACGCACCCCCTTACAGCTGTCATCAAGGCAAAGGGTGGCTACTTTATATAGTTCTGATTTGTTTAAAACCTCTACAGGATCGGTGGGTCCCCTGCGGGATGGTTGAGCTAATGTATGCTAACGTGATTAGCATGAGGTTGTAAGTTACAAGAAAATTTCCCAGGACATAGACATATCTGATATTGGCAGAAGGCTTAAATTGTTGTTAATCAAACTGCACTGTTCAATTTACAGTAGCTATCACAGTGTAATAATACCATTATATTGTTTGAGAATAGTGCAGCGTTATGAACTTGAAAATATATGTATAAAACAATTAGGCACATTTGGGCAGTCTTGATACAGCAGCACTTGAACAGAAATGGTTCATTGGATCAGTCTAAAACGTTGCACATACACTGCTGCCATCTAGTGGCCAACATTTAAATTGTGCATGGGCTGGAATAATACATTATGGCCTTTCTCTTGCATTCCTAAGATGATGGTACAAAAAACAAAAACGTAATCTTTTACCATATCTAATGTGTTATATTCTCCTACATTAATTTCACATTTCCACAAACTTCAGTGTTTTTTAGGAACACAAGCATTTTGACCAATGCAATTTTATTTACCAGATGTGCTGAGGGTGCTACAACACCACTTGATCAATAAAAAATAGATACAAAAAATGTATATAAAAACTGAATCTTAAAAATAACAAAATCTACCAAATGAATGCACTAGGCCTTTATTACTCCTGTACGATCAGAGAAAAATTATTGTCAGCAGAGCAGAGAAAAATACTCCTCAGCACCCCACCACCACCTCTGCAGCCACCCTCCACCTTACAGCACCCCTGACAGCACGCACCCCCACTCCAAACAATCTTTTTGTGGCAATGAAAATATCAGATAGAATTCATAGCTAGCACTGGAATGACATTCACTCTCATGGCATGGGTGACCCAAAAAAATTCTGACTGAAAGCCACGCCTCCAAAATGCCACAACTATGACGGCATTGAGGCATGTGTCACTGTGCTTCTATGGCTATACGCTCCAAGACACTACCTACTTCATTTGTATATTCAGCAAACAGCTCATAATCCAGTTTCTTTATCACAGTAAACAGACATATATTTGAGCTTTAATTAGCTTTAAAAGTTGCTAAATTTTCACAGCCTCTTGGCAAAATGTGTAGAACAGTATGAGATTACCAATAAAACTTCACATCATTCTCTACCCACACTTTCTTGAGTTGGGGGAGGGGTTAACCTTTCTGCAGGCTTACCCACCAACAAATTTCTGGCTACGCTACTGGTAAAGGCCTATATTCATTGAAGTCAATTAAAACAATGTTGACTGTCAACGCTCCTAACATATTGATATAACACTGGATTTTTTTTTACTGTTGCTATTACTCACTAGTGTAGCCTATGCTATTTAATAAACTGGAGAATAAATCCACAATGGACTAGGAAAAGCCGAATTGGAGTTGATGACAAATATAAAGCCATGGGATGCCTTGATTGGCCAGTGAGTGGCCAAGCCCTCATCACATCTACAACTTTCATCAAAACCCAGCCCTTTCGCACTACGGCCAGTTATTGCGCTCATAATAACTGCTGTGAAAATAGCAAAAATATTTCTGTCACACCCCCGGACCTATAGTGCTACTGCCAGCTCTTAGATTTACCATTGCGCTAGGTTTGTTAAAAAAGATCCCAGAATCTTGACAACATTTTGTAACTAGGAAATCATTGCATACAGCTGTCACAAACGCCCCTTTAGAATAGCTAAGATTCTACATCAACACCCCCCCCCTCGGGGCAAACAAGAGTATAATGATGGTGAAACCAAGGGAAACAGGTGTTCCCATGGCTGCGTCCCGTGTCTTTGAAGGTCCTGGAGGATATGGAAAGATTGTGGATCGCTGCTAATTGCATGAAATTATGCTTCAGAGGTGCAACATGAACTAAATTCCAAAAAGAATTGCACAAGGAAATCATAGGCATACTGTTGGGAGCTGTTGAAATCATAAGCAATGACAAGGGTATTTTTAATGTTAGGTTTACATACCAATGAGACGAGGAGAGAAGCAAAGGTATAATACAAATGTACATTTTGTAACTCTTCTATTTCATTCATTTGGTTTAAACTGCCTAACCTGTTGTTGGTGAAACTTTGAAGTATGATGGACAGCTAAGAAGCTTTGCAGACAATCAAAACCCCTTTAAGAAATGGAGGGAGGACAGTTTCGGAGAAATAACACGGCTTATGTTCCACCCCTTTGGATTCGTGACGTTCAATGAAGAAGACTATTTGATGTGACGTCTGCTGCTGTCTCCACATGCGGGTACATGAGGAGCGGATGGATGGAAACACACAGTGAGAGAGGGAGGAGGAGGGACGAGCAGGGAGGAAACGGTTGCTTAGAGGAAGGGGTGGCTGTGCTTTTCATTTAGTTGGCATTACAGGACTACATGCACACACATACATATGTGCACACACACACACACACACACACACACACACACACACACACACACACACACACACACACACACACACACACACACACACACACACACACACACACACACACACACACACACACACACACACACACACACACAAAGAAGAGCCCATAGTTAAAGTGGAGGCTTAGCTACTTAACTTTATCTCAAGACATTCACAATCATATTTACACAGTACTCCCTCTCTGCATTATCTCCGTAATACCTGTCTTGTCTTGTCTGGCTGACTGGCCACTGTTCTATATCTTTGTCATGATACTGTAATATGACTGCACCATGCAGATATGTACTCAGCACACTTATGAAGGAGACATGTAAGTAAATCTCTTCTGATTTACTGTAATGCATCAAGGCATTTTCAGTGAACAACTTCAGTGAAATCGTTGTTACTCGTAAATCCTTTAGAGGGATGTACCGTACCGTACGTCAGAAAGACATGGAATTCTTCGAGACAGACATGATACGGCAGTCCCACTAAGCCTTCTGCTCCTCCCACCTGATTGTGTCATCATGATACTGTCATGTAACGTGATTCCCCCTGGTCGACCTATTCATTTATGGTATGGTATTTCATTAAGAGACTAAAAGTCAATGAAGTCACTGAGTAGCCAGAGAAAGTGAAGTTGCCAAACGTTTTCATCAAAGGGAGAAAGTCTAAAAAAAAAGAAAGGAGAAAAGAAAAGAAAAGTGAGGTGTAGCCATCTCCAAATCTCCATTCATGGTAGTATTTGGGTTATATTAGGATTTGGAAATAACCCTCCACTGATTCTCCCCAAAGGAGTTCTAGTCCAGTTCACAGGCCTACTGCGTATACACAGTTTATACAGTGTTTAAACACTAGAATCCACGCATGGGATGTATACAAATGTCTTAATTACAATCAAATACACCACTTTCTTTCGATCTATATGCAATGCGTTTTTGCCTTGAAACATATTAAACCAAAAACGAAATAATCATATTGAAATTCATATTTGATATATCAATATATGGAAAAAGAAAATAAGCTGCTTATCTTTGTCAAACAGAGCAAACCCTTTGTTCCCCAACATCTTAGATGTCAGCATTCTTGCTCTTATTAAAATGTGCCTTGCTTGCAAGAAGTTATTAAAGGGGTTGAAAAAAATCAATAGGGGGAATGGATTTGCGAAAGCAAATATCTATTATCTGGCAATGGGTGAACGTTAATCCACACATGAAAGTGTTTGGTGTCTCGCCTAACTCTGTGTGACTTGCCGCATAATAGAATCCCCCTGAGCGTGATTGCCTAAAACATACAAGCCAATGTCATCTATTGTGAAGCCGTGCTCCGCTCCTGCTCGCTTTACATGGCTGAAATTTCAGTCTGGGCCGGTGGGGATTTGGAGAGCTAAAGCTGGTATCTGCTTTTGGAACAATGCCATATCCCCAGTTTTCTCTTCTTGTAAGACTGAGACTCATCTGGCTACACGCCACATCACTTCCAACAGAACCCGTCTGTCTCCTCACAAACACTTACCGTATACTGTAGTCTATACACATGCTTATGTACTGTACATGCGCCACGCACATAGCGCTCACGCATACGCACTCCACAGTGCAGCTTAATGAAACACATCTCGTTGGCTCTGGCCGGATTTGCCCAGGAAATAAAAAGAAAATACTTCTGAAATGTGTTTAATCAGTGGGTTTAGGAGTCTAGAGGATACAGCATTTTGATCTGGTAGAGTGTGTGGGTGTGTGCGTGAACGTGCGTCCAGGAAAGAGGTCAATTACGCATGGAAACTATTTATACTCGAGCAGGATAAAATCCCATTCTAGTTATCTTCCCCAGTAACTGTCAAGTCTCAGAAAAGTGTCGCAAGTCAGAGAATCAGAAAGCTCGGCAAGCAATAAGCAAAGTGGCCTTTTCCATCTGATTGGTTCAACTTCTGAAACCTCTGAGAAATGATGATTAACTATTAGCATGCTTTAGCCCACTTATGCACTCCATTCATAATCCATAGCCTAGACATTTTAACCCACTTTAAGACATTAAGGTTGAAATAATCCGTTTGTCAATTCATTGAAAAAACATGGAGGCTACTGTATAACCTTGTAATAAGTGTGGTCGCTATTACAGCTCATTTGCCATCTGTATAGGACCCATCTAGTAATGTCAGCAAAGAACCTGAACTTGATTCTCGTAAGTAGGCAATGAAGTGAGCTGGTAGTGGAGCTGTTAACAGAGTGCATACCGTTGTGATTGGAACACCTAACCTTACTAAAGTACAGTTGATGTGTGGTAGACATAAAGAACAGCCAGCCTAATGGAAAGAAAACAGGCATTAGGTTTCAGCCATGTGTGTTTTTTTTCTCTCCCGACACCTCACGCGTTGTTATTCACACAATACCTGCTTAACCTAACTTGCACACCGGCTCTGCAGTGTCTGCGGTTGGCTGCGACAACGTGCCAAATCAATTTCAACAATTATTTGAGTAATCAGACTTAGCACCTCTGTCTGAAGTGAGGGAAACGCTGTCATGGTGTACATTTTAGGACATTCCTACTCCCTATGGAATAAGTCCTTTGCTCCCTATAACACATATGACATGTACCTGCTGTCTTAAAATGTACACTGTACATGCTCTCAGTGGGAGGCTCGTACTGTGTTGTGAAAGTAAAGACTGGAAAGTTACCAAATCATCAGTTTTATACTTATGTAATGTACTGGGTCAAGTATCTCGAAAACAGTCTATCTATCCCACCATGCCTGTGTTTTTAGATGGAGCATGCACGGTAAGCCAGTACAGAAAAGCCTCCATAACAGACTACTGATAAAAGACGGTTGGAGGAGATATGCGTGCAAAAAGCTTCCATAATGCAATTCCCAGGTAATGCTGGACTCTCTCTGTGTGTGTGTGTGTGTGTGTGTATGTGTGTGTCTCTGTCATGGCAACTTGGGGTTGGATTGTTAAATCCCTGTTTATAACAAGATTATCTCTCTCTGTTTCGCCTGCTCTCTACTCCACAGCCACAGTTTCTCCTTCAACTCCTCCCCCAGGAGTAGCATGGAGACCTGCCAAGCCTTTCTGTCTCTCCGTCTGGTTTGACATGCACATGCACGCACGCACGCACACACACACACACACACACACACACACACACACACACACACACACACACACACACACACACACACACACACACACACACACACACACACACACACACACACGAAGCCCTCCGTCTCTACCTGGTTTGACACGGTAGAGGGCCCCTGCTGAGGCTGAGGCTCCATGAGAATCCATGACAAACATTCTTCTTCTTCCTCTCTGATCTGGAGGCTAGCAGTTTTGGTTTTTGTCATGGATGTCTTGAAGCAGAAAGGTGGCGATGCATAGATCCTTTTGAGACAGAATAAGAGAGCAAGAAATAAACACTACTGTACTTTTACTTTTGAAAAGTGTTCAAGATTTTGAAAGTCTAACTTTGTTTTGCTCCCCAGTGATTTCCTAAGACAGGCATACAGTACCAGTCAAACGTTTGGACACACCTACTCATTCAAGGGTTTTTCTTTATTTTATTAACTATTTTATACATTGTAGAATAATAGTGAAGTCATAAAAAATATGAAATAACACATGGAATCATGTAGTAATCAAAAAGGTGTTTTCTTTCACTCTGTGGTCCAACTCATCCCAAACCATCTCAATTGGGGTGAGGTCGGTGATTGTGGAGGCCAGGTCATCTGTTGTGGCACTCTATCACTCTCCTTGGTAAAATAGCCCTTACACAGCATGGAGGTATGTTGGGTCATTGTCCTGTTGAAAAACAAATTATAGTCCCACTAAGTGCAGACCAGATGGGATGATGTATCGCTACAGAATGCTGTGGTAGCCATGCTGGTTAGGTGTGCATTGAATTATAAATAAATCCCTGACAGTGTCACCAGCAAAGCACCCCCACACCATCACACCCCCTCCTCCATGCTTCATGGTGGGAACCACACATTTGGAGATCATCCGTTCACCTACTCTGACTCTCACACATACACATTCGGTTGGAAACAAAAATCTCAAATTTGGACTCATCAGACCAAAGGACAGATTTCCACCGGTTTAATGTACATTGCTTATGTTTTTTGGCGCAAGCAAGTATCTTCTTATTATTGGTGTCCTTTTGTAGTGGTTTCTTTGCAGCAATTCAACCATGAAGGCCTGATTCACACATTTTCCTCTGAAAAGTTGATGTTGAGATGTCTATTACATGAACTCTGTGAAGCATTTATTGGGGCTGCTATCTGAGGTGCAGCTGCTATGAGACTCATAGCAGACTTTTTACAACGTGATTGGAGTCCACTTGTGGTAATTTCAATTGATTGGACATAAGTTGGAAAGGCACACACCTGTCTATATGAGGTCCCACAGTTGACAGAGCATATCAGAGCAAAAAACAAGCCATGAGATCGGAGGAATTGTTCGTACAGCTCCGAGACAGGATTGTGTCGAGGTACAGATCTGGGGAAGAGTACCAAAACATTTCTGTAGCATTGAAGGTACGCAAGAACACAGTGGCCTCCATCATTCTTAAATGGAACAGTCTGGAAGCACCAATACTCTTCCTAGAGCTGGTCGCAAGGCCAAACTGACCAATTGGGGTAGAAGGGTCTTGGCTAGGGAGGTGACCAAGAACCCGAAGGTAGAACCTACAAGAAGGACAACCATCTCTGCAGTACTCCACCAATCAGTCCTTTATGGTAGAGTGACCAGACGGAAGCCACTCCTCAGTAAAAGGCACATGACAGCCCGCTTGGAGATTGCCAAAAGGCACCTAAAGATTGTCAAGACCATGGATGCCAAGTGTCACATCTGAAGGAAACCTGACACCATCCCTATGGTGAAGCATGGTGGTGGCAGCATCATGCTGTGGGGGTATTTTTCAGCAGCAGGGACTGGGAGACTAGTCAGGATCAAGGCAAAGATGAATGGAGCAAAGTACAGAACTATGCTGGCTCCAGAGCGCTCAGGACCTCAGACTTGGGCGAAGGTTCACCTTCCAACAGGAAAATGACCCTAAGCACACAGCCAAGAAAATGCAGGAGTGGCTTCGGGACAAGTCTCTGAATATCCTTGAGTGGCCCAGCCAGAGCCCCGACTTGAACCCGATCGAACATCCCTGGAGAGACCTGATAATAGCTGTGCAGTAACGCTCCCCATCTAACCTGACAGAGCTTGAGAGGATCTGCAGAGATGAATGGGAGAAACTCCCCAAATACAGGTGTGCCAAGCTTGTAGCCTCATACCCAAGAAGACTTAAGGCTGTAATCACTGCCACATGTGCTTCAACAAAGTAAAGTAAAGGGTCTGAATATCTATGTAAATGTGATACGTATTTCAATTTTCAAAAAAAATGTTTTTGCTTTGTCATTTTGGGGTATTGTGTACAATTGAATCACTTTTAGAATGAGGCTATAACCTAGCAAAATATGAATAAAGTCAAGGGGTCTGAGTACTTTCTGATGGCACTGTATACAGCGCCTTCAGGTAGTATTTATACCCCTTGACATATTCCACATTTTGTTGTGTTATAGCCTGAACTAAACATGGATGAACTCAATTTTTTTCCTCACCCATCTACACACAACCCATAATGACAAAGTGAAAACATCTTTTTAGAAATATTTGCAAATTTATTGAAAATTAAATACAGTAATATCTTATTTACATAAGTATTCACACCTCCGAGTCAATACTTTGTAGAAGCCCCACTGGCAGTGATTACAGCTGTAAGTATTTTGGGGTCTTTAAGTCTCTAAGAGCTTTGCACACTTGGATTCTACAATATTTGCCCAAGTAATTCTTCTTCAAGCTCTGTCAAGTTGGCTGTTAATTTTGTCTTGTGTTTTAGGTTATTAACCTGCTGAAAGGTGAAATCGTCTCCCAGTGTCTGTTGGAAAGCAGTTTGAACCAGGTTTTCCTCTAGGATTTCGCCTGTGCCTATAGCTGAACAAAAAAATGATGACAAGCATACCCATAACATGATACAGCCACCAGCTTGCTTGAAAATATGAAGAGTGGTACTCAGGGCGGCAGGGTAGCCTAGTGGTTAGAGCGTTGGACTAGTAATCGAAAGGTTGCAAGTTTGAATCCCCGAGCTGACAAGGTACAAATCTGTCGTTCTGCCCCTGAACAGGCAGTTAACCCACTGTTCCTAGGCCGTCATTGAAAATAAGAGTTTGTTCTCAACTGACTTGCCTAGTAAAATAAAGGTAAAATAAAAAAATTAAAATGAGTTGTGTTTGGATTTGCCCCAAACATAATGTATTCAGGATAAAAAGTAAATTAACAAGTATTACTTGTTACAAACAGGACGCATGTTTTGGGATATTTTTTTATTCTGGTCAGGTTTCCTTCTGTTCACTGTTAATTTAGGTCAGTAATGTGGAGTAACTACAATGTTGTTGCTACATCCTCAGTTCTCATAACTTAACCACTCAACTGTTTTATTAAACACATGTTTACTCCTGAACTCAGTTAGGCTTGCCATAACAAAGGTGTTGAATACTTATGAATCAAGACATATCAGCTTTAAATTTGACATCAATAACAAAAATATTATATTAACAAAATTCCGCTTTGACATTATTGGGTATTGTGTGTAGATCAGTGACACAATCTCGATTTAATAAAACATTTTTTTTTTACGCTGTAACACAACAAAATGTGGAAAAAGTAAAGGGGTGTGAATACTTTCTCAAGGCACTGTATAACCTACACTCCAGGGGTGGGTTCCAAATTTGGCAAGTGTAGTGGTCAGGAATTTATGAATCATGCACTTTGATACCGTATCATATGTCCAGGAAATGAGAATCCGAGGATAAAGAGGAAAGACGGGATGGACAGAAGCAATGTCCAGACCATATCGACACGTAACAAATATTCCCATCATTTAATCCTAGTACCACAGCAACTGCTTGCTCTGAGCCAGGCTTGGCCTGTGAAAAGAGAAAAGGTCTGGGAAAACAGTCCTTTGTCAAAGACAGACAGAGGTAAGGTAAGAGCTCTGTGATTTGTATCCAGTGAAAAAATCGGACAGCACCAAGATCTGGACATAGGACATAGACACTAACACTCATATTCAGAGGTACAGTCAGTCTGGCATCAACAGTTCACTGTCTTACATTTCATATACTTTTTAATGGTTTTATTTCACCTTTATTTATCCAGGTAGGCCAGTTGAGAACAAGTTCTCATTTACAACTGTGACCTGGCCAATATAAAGCAAAACAGTGCAACAAAAACAACACAGAGTTCCACATAAACAAACATACAGCGATAACACAATAGAAAAATCTATGTACAGTGTGTGCAAATGTAGACGAGTAGGGAGGTAAGGCAATAAATTGGCCATAGAGGCGAAATAATTACAATTTAGCATTAACACTGGAGTGATAGATGTGCAGATGATGATGTGCAAGCAGAGATACTGGGGTGCAAAAGATCAGGAGGGTAAGTAATAATATGGGGATGAGGTAGTTGGGTATGCTATTTACAGATTGGCTGTGTACAGGTACAGTAAGCTGCTCTGATAGCTGATGCTTAAAGTTAGAGAGGGAGATAAAAGATTCCAGCTTCAGTGATTTTTGCAATTCGTTCCAGTCATTGGCAGCAGAGAACTTGAAGGAAACGTGGCCAAAGGAAGTGTTGGCTTTGGGGGTGTCCAGTGAAATAGACCTGCTGGAGCTCGTGCTATGGGTGGGTGTTGCTATGGTGACCAGTGAGCTGAGATAAGGCGGGGCTTTACCTAACATAGACTTATAGATGACCTGGAGCCAGTGAGTTTGGTGACAAATATGTAGTGAGGGCCAGCCAAAGAGAGCATACAGGTCGCAGTGGTGGGTAGTATATGGGGCTTGGTGACAAAACGGATGGCACTATGATAGACCACATCCAATTTGCTGTTGGAAGCTGTTTTGTAAATGACATCGCCGAAGTCAAAGATCGGTAGGAAGGTCAGTTTTATGAGGGTTTGTTTGGCAGCATGAGTGAAGGAGGCTTTGTTGAGAAATAGGAAGCCGATTCTAGATTTAATTTTGGATTGGACACGCTTATTGTGAGTCTGGAAGGAGAGTTTACAGTCTAACCAGACACCTAGGTATTTGAAGTTGTCAGAACCGTCCAGAGTAGTGATGCTAGTCGGGCCAGCGGGTGCGGGCAACAATTGGTTGAAGAGTTGGCACTTAGTTTTACTTGCATGGTTACTGTTAAGCATCAGGTGGGCGCTATTAACATCCCGTTTTAAACAAGATATTTTGTCACGAAAAGATGCTCGACTATGCATATAATTGACAGCTTTGGATAGAAAACACTCTGACGTTTCCAAAACTGCAAAGATATTGTCTGTGAGTGCAAGTGAACTGATGTTACAGGCGAAACCCAGATAAAAATCCAACCAGGAAGTGTCACATTTTTTGAAACAGCCTCATGCCAATGATTCCTTATATGGCTGTGAATGAGCTACGAATGAGCTTACGTTTTCCACATATTCCCCACGGTGTCTACAGCATTGTGACGTCTTTTTACACATTTCCATTAAAGAATAGCCGTAAGGGACCATATATAGCAAGTGGTCACATGGTGTCTCCCGCAGATAATCTTGCGTAAAATACTGAGGTAGCCATTTTTCCAATCGCTTCTTATGAGAAACCAATTGCCTCGACGGATATATTATCGAATATATATGTTAAAAACACCTTGAGGATGGATCCTAAACAACGTTTGCCATGTTTCTGTCGATATTATGGAGTTAATTTTGAAAAAAGTTCGGCGTTGTAGTGGTAGCATTTTCCGGTCGATTTCTCAGCCAAGCATGATGAACAAAGAGGAGCTATTTCTCCTCCAAATTAATATTTTTGGAAAAAAGGAACATTTGCTATCTAACTGGGAGTCTCCTGAGTGAAAGCATCCAATGTTCTTCAAAGGTAAATGATTTAATTTGGTTGCTTTTCTTATTTTCGTGAAAATGTTGCCTGCTGCCAGCAGAGCCTAGCATAGCATTATGCCTTGATAAACTTACACAAATGCTTGTCTAGCGTTGGCTGTAACGCATATTTTGAAAATCTGAGATGGCAGTGTTGTTAACAAAAGGCTAAGCTTGTGTTTGAATATATTTAATTCATTTCATTTGCGATTTTCATGAATAGGAAAAGTTTCTAGGGGTATTTATGTCCGCTGCGTTATGCTAATTCGTTTGAGGCTATGATTACGATCCCGGATCCGGGATTGCTAGTTTCAAGAAGCAGTTGAAGGCCTCGGAAGGAGTGATGTATGGCATTGAAGCTCGTTTGGAAGTTTGTTAGCACAGTGTCCAAAGAAGGGCCAGATGTATACAGAATGGTGTTGTCTGCATAGAGGTGGGTCAGATAATCACCAACAGCAAGAGCGACATCATTGATATTTATAGAGAAAAGAGTCGGCCTGAGAATTGAACCCTGTGGCACCCCCATAGAGACTGCCAGAGGTCCGTAGAACAGGCCCTCCGATTTGATAATTCTGAACTCTATCTGAGAAGATTTGGTGAACCAGGCGAGGCAGAATTTGAGAAGCCAAGGCTATCGAGTCTGCTGATAAGAATATGGTGATTGATAGAGTCGAAAGCCTTGGCCAGGTCGATGAAGACGGTTGCACAGTACTGTCTTTTATCGATGGCGGTTATGATATCGTTTAGGACCTTGAGCGTGGCTGAGCTGCACCTATGACCAGCTCGGAAACCAGATTGCATAGTGGAGAAGGTACGGTGGGATTCGAAATGGTCGGTGATCTGTTTCTTAGCTTTCCTAACTGACTGAGGATATCTGTTCCTGACTTCCATGAAAAGTTGCATATCGTGGGGGCTATTCGATGCTAATGCAGAATGCCATAGGATGTTTTTGTGCTGGTCAAGGGAAGTCAAGTCTGGGGTGAACCCATTTTTTGAATGGGGCGTGCTTATTTAAGATGGTGAGGAAAGCACTTTTAAAGAGCAACCAGGCATCCTCTACTGATGGGATGAGGTCAATATCCTTCCAGGATACCCGGGCTAGGTCGATTAGAAAGGCCTGCTCGCTGAGCGTTTGACAGTGATAAGGGGTGATCGTTTGACCGCGGACCCATTACACACGCAGGCAATGAGGCAATGATTGCTGAGATCCTGGTTGAAGACAGCAGAGGTGTATTTAGAGGGCAAGTTGGTCAGGATGATATCTAAGAGGGTGCCTATGGTTATGGATTTTGGGTTATACCTGGTAGGTTCCTTGATAATTTGTGTGAGATTGAGGGCATCAAGATTAGATTGTGGGACGGCCGGGGTTTTAAGCATGTCCCAGTTTAGGACACCTAACAGTACGAAATCTGAAGATAGATGGGGGGCAATCAATTCACATATGGTGTCCAGGGTGCAGCAGAGGGCTGACGGGAGTCTACATCAAGCTGCGCAGTGAGAGACATGTTTCTGGAAATGTAGATTTTTTCAATTTGATCCGCGCTCAAATTGTTTGGCACAGACCTGGATAGTATGACACAACTCTGCAGGCTATCTCTGAAGTAGATTGCAACTCCGCCCCCTTTGGCAGTTTTCTCTTGTTGGAAAATGTAGTTAGGGATGTAAATTTCAGGATTTTTGGTGGGCATCCTCATCCAGGATTCAGACACAGCTAGGACATATGGGTTGGCGGAGTGTGCTAAAGCAGTGAATAAAACAAACTTAGGGAGGAGGCTTCTAAATGTTAAGATGCATGAATCCAAGGCTTTTAAGGTTACAGAAGTTAACAAATGAGAGCGCCTGGGGATTGGGAGTGGAGCTAGGGGCTGCAGGGCCTGGGTTAGCCTCTACATCGCCAGAGGAACAGAAGAGGAGTAGGATAAGGGTATGGCTAAAGGCTATAAGAACTGGTTGTCTAGTGCGTTTGGAACAGAGAGTGAAAGGAGCAGATTTCTGGGCGCGGAATAACAGATTTAAGGCATAATGTACAGACAGGGTATGGTAGGATGTGAATACAGTGGAGGTAAACCTAGGCATTGAGTGACGATGAGGGAGGTTTTGTCTCTAGAGGCACCATTTAAACCAGGTCAGGTCACTGCATGTGTGGGTGTTGGAACAAAAGGGCTAGCTAAGGCATATTGAGCAGGGCTGGAGGCTCTACAGTGAAATAAGACAATAATCACTAACAAAAACAGCAATAGACAAGGCATATTGACATTAGGGAGAGGCATGTGTAGCCGAGTGATCATAGGGTCCAGTGAGTAGGTAGGCAAGCTGGAGACATGGCGATTCGGACAGCTAGCGGGCCGGGGCTAGCAGGCTAGCAGATGGGCCTTCGGAGGACGTCACAACGGGAGAGCCTGTTGGAACCCCCTCAGACGGTTACGTCGGCAGACCAGTCGTGATGGATCGGCGGGGCTCCGTGTCGGCAGTAAAAGGGTCCAGGCCAATTGGCAAAATAGGTATTGTAGCCCAAAAATAGATGGGCCTAGCTCGAGGCTAGCTCCAGGCTAACTGGGGCTTGCTTCGGGACAGAGACGTTAGCCAGGAGTAGCCACTCAGATAGCAGCTAGCTAGCTGCCATGATCCGGTGTAAAGGTTCAGAGCTTGCGGTTGGAATCCGGAGATGTGGTAGAGAAAAAGCAGTCCGATATGCTCTGGGTTGATATCGCGCTGTGCAGACTGGCTGGAATTGACCAGGCTGAGACTGGCTGATGTCCGAGTTAACAGTGTTGACCACTAGCAGTGGCTAACTGACTACTGGCTAGCAGCTAGTTAGCGGGCTAGCTTCTGATGGGGGTTCCAGTTCTATAGTGTAATAGGATCCGTACCACATTGGATGAGGCGGGTTGCAGGAGAGTATGTTCCAACCGTAGATGGAAATGTATATACATTTTTAAAAATATATATATACACGGGATGGGACAAGACAAACAAGCAAGACGTCCGACTGCTACACCATCTTGGAATGTCCCTGTCTATCCTTAAACAGTACCATAGGCTACAAAATCATACTATGGAATGTTGAAATGTAGCTAAATGGCTTTAAATCTAAATCTTAGGTGACTTAAGAAGAAGAAATACCAGAAGAAGAAGAAGACGAACCAGCAGAAGAAGACAAACGACAAGAAGCAGAAGAAATAGAACAACAAGAAGAAGATGAACAACCAGAAGAAGACGAACCAAAAGAACAACAAGAATAACAAGAAAAAAATGACGAACCAGCAGAAGACAAACCAAAAGAAGAAGAACTATAATAACAACAACAAGAAGACAAACCAGCAGACGAAGATGAACCAAACAAAGCAGAAGAATCAGAATACTGTACTTTGGATGCTGTTAAAGTTTCAGATGTCCCATAGTCTCTGCATGTAGAATGAGAACAGTAGAGTTATGCTTCTAGGAGAACATTCTGCTTGGCTCTGTGACCCTCGGATTCCCCTCAACTATTCCAGGCACATCTCTGTGTGTGTTTTGATTTGTGTTCCTCCTTCCCGCTCCGAAGTCAAGGTGAAAAATTCCGGTCGAATCTCTCATCCTGTGGATCATGAGCCTAAACAAACATTCTATGGAATCATCTCTCAAAAAATGGGCAAACTCCAGTAAACAAATAAGCAGGTCTGTCATTTGGGCTAACACCAGAGCTTGCTCTGTAATAATAAATTGCCTCCATCATCAGTGAAACTACCTATAGTACCTGTCTATCCATGATCTTCTTGCACCCTGACGTAAATCAGGTAGGGAAAAATTCTACCTTGCGCAGTAATAAGTATCCTCTCCACTCATAACTCCACATTATGCAAAAGATCAAACATTTAGTCCCACATTCTTTGTGCCATACACCACATGCCGTGCCAACTCAAAATTACACACAGACCCAAAATATACACCCTGTATTATCGCCTTGCCTATGATGTGATTCTGTTTCATAGAATGGAGACTTTGCATTTGCTTTGACATTCAGGGAAAAAGAGCATTTAAGAGCTATAATAGCTATAATAGCTTTTTGAGGAACACCCAGTTAGCAGCTAGATATACTTTGGATAGTTGTGAAGTGTCTGGCACGTTACTATGGGCCTATGAGAGAAAACGATCCCAACCGTCATTGTCCGTGTGGATTCATGCAGGAAGAACAGCATGTCAAAGATTCAATGGAGGTGTGTGTAACAATGGTGGAAGATGAGACAGGTGTCGAGGTGGGACATTGGAGGGAATAACAGAGCATATTGCTATGGCTATGGCCACACTTATCTGGCAAAGCATCAACAGCTCTATGAGTTCTCAATTTCCTCATTCTTCCTGTTTCAATGGCACTCATTCTAACTCGTCATAATGTGCTCTTATTGGTAAATAAAACAACCTCAGAGAGAACAATATGTCAGTGCCATTATGTCACAAAAACAAAGATAAGGACATTTTTTAAGTGTATGTTTTGTACTGTTTTTGCTGTCATGGAAACGGTATGGGTTGAAGTTCTTGTCATAGGCTTTGTATGAAGTGAATAGTTAAAGTGAAGTTAACCCACAAATAAACATTCTAGTGTCTTTATATACTGTATTCTATTGGTACTGTATATAAAGTAAAAGTCAATGGCCGTGTCCAAATAACCATGCTAGTGTACTAAACAGTATGTGAAAAAATAATGTTTGATAACACGTGAAAATTCGAAAATAGTTCCCCGAATGCGTCATTAATTGCGCGATTGTGTTGACTCCCGTCATTCGTTCATTTTGGCACAGCTCGTCAATTTATCTGATTATCAGCTGTTGTCAAACACGTGAGTCCGACAAGACACGTGAGTTCTACTAGATGAGTACACCGTTTTGAGTACGCAGTTTAAGTATGTAGTATGCAAGTATGGGTATTCGGACTCATCCAGTATCCCAGCTTTTCAAAAGTGCACTGACACCAATGTCTCAGGATGTATCCCGAAAGCATCTACTGTAATGTTATTGTATCAGGCATATTCCAGTATGCTGACACCTTAGTTTTTCTTTCATCTTTTATAGTCAGTAATTCCCTTTTGATCAAAGAGAGAAACACAGGATGTAAATAGAAATACTGTACATCCCCCATCAAGAAACAAACCTGTGATTTGGCAGAATTCTCTATGACTGTATGGACCAACAGAGGACAAAGTGTGACTCACGCTCACACAGTAGTCTTCTTGGGATATATTTTCAGACCCTGTCTGTGTCTGACAGCATTGTACACCTGAGTAGCAGTCAGGGAGGACAAACACACTGCAGTGGCTAGGCAAAATTGTGAAACGCTATTTCCTATAAGCCATAAATTGTACAGTAATATATAGCCACAGATTGACTATTATAGCCGGTAACACTTATCCTTTTACGTATGTAACTACACAGTAATAACTGTAGTTACAAAGCATCAGAGCGGTTTGAAAATCTAGTACACACTTCAGTAATTAGAGTGGGTTACACCCAGTGTCTTGCAAGTGAAACACACCAATTAAATCCAGTCACATTTTCTCCTTATGGCGACTATATGACAGACAGTCGGGTCAACGCGGTCAACAATTCTGAGCTCAGTGTAACGGTTTTCTAGTGGTGATGAAAGAGAGTCGGACCAAACTGCAGCGTGTCGATTGCGATCCATGTTTAATATACCAAAGAAAACACGAACTTACAAAAAAACAATAAACGAAACCGAAACAGCCTATCTGGTGCAAACTAACAACGAGTACACATAGGACACTAAGGACAATCACCCACGACAAACTCAAAGAATATGGCTGCCTAAATATGGTTCCCAATCAGAGACAACGATAAGCACCTGCCTCTGATTGAGAACCACTCCAGACAGCCATAGACCTTGCTAGACAACCCATTAAGCTACAATCCCAATACCACCACCAAAACCCCAAGACAAACACACCACAATTTCAAAAACCCCATGCCACACCCTGGCCTGACCAAATACATAAAAATAAACACAAAATACTTTGACCAGGGCGTGACAGAACCCCCCCCCTAAGGTGCGGACTCCCGAACGCACCTCAAAACAATAGGGAGGGTCCGGGTGGGCGTCTGTCCATGGTGGCGGCTCCGGCGCGGGACGTGGACCCCACTCCTTTAATGTCTTAGTCCCCTCTCCCTTCGTCCCTGGATAGTCCACCCTCGCCGCCGACCATGGCCTAGTAGTCCTCACCCAGAACCCCACTGGACTGAGGAACAGATCGGGACTGAAGGACAGCTCGGGACCGAGGCAGCTCGGGACTGAGGGGAAGCTCGGGAGTGAGAGAAAGCTCAGTGAGAGAAAGCTCAGGAGTGAGAGAAAGCTCAGGAGTGAGAGGAAGCTCAGGAGTGAGAGGAAGCTCAGGAGTGAGAGGAAGCTCAGGAGTGAGAGGAAGCTCAGGAGTGAGAGGAAGCTCAGGAGTGAGAGGAAGCTCAGGAGTGAGAGGAAGCTCAGGAGTGAGAGGAAGCTCAGGAGTGAGAGGAAGCTCAGGAGTGAGAGGAAGCTCAGGCAGGTAGATATCTCTACCAGCTCCTGGCTGGCTGGTGGTTTCAGCAGATCCTGGCTGACTGGCAGATCCTGGCTGACTGGCAGATCTGGAAGAGTCTGGTTGACTGGCAGATCTGGAAGAGTCTGGTTGACTGGCAGATCTGGAAGAGTCTGGTTGACTGGCAGATCTGGAAGAGTCTGGTTGACTGGCAGATCTGGAAGAGTCTGGTTGACTGGCAGATCTGGAAGAGTCTGGCTGACTGGCAGATCTGGAAGAGTCTGGCTGACTGGCAGATCTGGAAGAGTCTGGCTGACTGGCAGATCTGGAAGAGTCTGGCAGACTGGCGATGCTGGGCAGACCGGCGGCGCCGGGCAGACTGGCGGCGCCGGGCAGACTGGCGGCGCCGGGCAGACTGGCGACGCTGGGCAGACTGGCGACGCTGGGCAGACTGGCGGTGCTGGGCAGACTGGCGGTGCTGGGCAGACTGACGACGCTGGGCAGACTGGCGGTGCTGGGCAGACTGGCGGTGCTGGGCAGACTGGCGATGCTGGGCAGACTGGCGATGCTGGGCAGACTGGCGATGCTGGGCAGACTGATGGCGATGCTGGGCAGACTGGCGATGCTGGGCAGACTGGGGGCACTGGCGGCGCTGGGCAGACTGGCGGCACTAGCTGCTCCATATAGGCTGACAGCTCTGGCGGCTTCTTACAGACTGACCGCTCTGGCGGCTCCGTGCTGACTGGCAGCTCCTTGCAGACTGGCAGCTCCTTACAGACTGACAGCTCCGTGCAGACTGACAGCTCCGTGCAGACTGACAGCTCCGTGCAGACTGGCTGCTCCATGCAGACTGGCTGCTCCATGCAGACTGACAGCTCTGGCTGCTTCATGCAGACTGACAGCTCTGGCTGCTCCATGTAGACTGGCTGCTTCATGCAGACTGGCAGCTCGGGCTGCTTCATGTAGACTGACAGCTCTGGCTGCTCCATGCGGACTGACAGCTCTGGCTGCTCCATGTAGACTGACTGCTTCATGCAGACTGGCAGCTCGGGCTGCTTCCTGTAGACTGACAGCTCTGGCTCCTCCATGCAGACTGACAGCTCTGACTGCTCCATGCAGACTGACAGCTCTGGCTGCTTCATGCAGACTGGCAGCTCTGGCTGCTCTATGTAGACTGGCTGCTTCATGCAGACTGGCAGCTCGGGCTGCTTCATGTAGACTGACAGCTCTGGCTGCTCCATGCGGACTGACAGCTCTGGCTGCTCCATGCAGACTGACAGCTCTGGCTGCTCCATGCGGACTGACAGCTCTGGCTGCTCCATGCGGACTGACAGCTCTGGCTGCTCCATGTAGACTGGCTGCTTCATGCAGACTGGCAGCTCGGGCTGCTTCATGTAGACTGACAGCTCTGGCTGCTCCATGTAGACTGGCTGCTTCATGCAGACTGACAGCTCTGGCTGCTCCATGCAGACTGACAGCTCTGACACTGCTCCATGCAGACTGACAGCTCTGGCTGCTTCATGCAGACTGGCAGCTCTGGCTGCGCTGAACAGGCGGGAGACTCCTGCAGCGCTGTGTCGGAGGAAGGCTCTGGCTGCGCTAAACAGGCGGGAGACTCCGGCAGCGCAGGAGAGGAGAAAGGCTCTGGCTGCGCTAAACAGGCGGGAGGCTCCGGCAGCGCTGTAGAGGAGGAAGGCTCTGGCTGCGCTAAACAGGCGGGAGACTCCAGCAGCGCAGGAGAGGAGAAAAGCGCTGGCTGCGCTGAACAGGCGAGGCACACTGAAGGCCTGGTGCGTGGTGCTGGAACTGGTGGTACTGGATCGAGGACACGCACAGGAAGCCTGGTGCGGGGAGCTGCTACCGGAGGGCTGGGGTGTGGAGGTGGTACTGGATAGACCGGACCGTGCAGGCGCACTGGGGCTCTTGAGCACCGAGCCTGCCCAACCTTACCTGGTTGAATGCTCCCGGTTGCCCTGCCAGTGCGGCGAGGTGGAATAGCCTGCACTGGGCTATGCAGGCGAACCGGAGACACCGAGCGCAAGGCTGGTACCATGTAAGCCGGCCCAAGGAGACGCACTGGGGACCAGATGCGTAGAGCCGGCTTCATGGCATTTGGCTCGACGCTCAATCTAGCCCGGCCGATACGCGGAGCTGGAATATACCGAACCGGGCTGTGCACCCGCACTGGAGACACCGTGCGCTCCACAGCATAACACGGTGCCTGCCCGGTCTCTCCAGCCCCCGGTAAGCACAGGGAGTTTGCGCAGGTCTCCTACCTGGCATAGCCATACTCCCTGTAAGCCCCCAAGAAATTTTTGGGGCTGACTCTCGGGCTTCCATCCGCTCTGCCGTGCTAGCTCCTCATAATGCCGCCTCTCTGCTTTTGCTGCCTCCAGCTCGGCTTTGGGGCGACAATAATCTCCAGGCTCATTCCAGGGTCCTTTACCGTCCAATTCCTCCTCCCATGTCCATAACTCCAGGTGGTGCAACCTCTCCCACTGTAGCTGCTGCTGCTCCTGCTGCTGCTGCCTCTGTTGCCTCTTCTCCTGTTGCTCCTTTGGGCGGCTACACTCCCCTGGTTTAGCCCAGGGTCCTCTCCCGTCGAAGATCTCCTCCCATGACCAGAAATCCTTGGTGAGCATCTCCTTTTTCGGCTGCTCCTGCCTGTTGACACGCCGCTTGGTCCGTTGGTGGTGGGTGATTCTGTAACGGTTTTCTAGTGGTGATGAAAGAGAGTCGGACCAAACTGCAGCGTGTCGATTGCGATCCATGTTTAATATACCAAAGAAAACACGAACTTACAAAAAAACAATAAACGAAACCGAAACAGCCTATCTGGTGCAAACTAACAACGAGTACACATAGGACACTAAGGACAATCACCCACGACAAACTCAAAGAATATGGCTGCCTAAATATGGTTCCCAATCAGAGACAACGATAAGCACCTGCCTCTGATTGAGAACCACTCCAGACAGCCATAGACCTTGCTAGACAACCCATTAAGCTACAATCCCAATACCACCACCAAAACCCCAAGACAAACACACCACAATTTCAAAAACCCCATGCCACACCCTGGCCTGACCAAATACATAAAAATAAACACAAAATACTTTGACCAGGGCGTGACACTCAGTGCCAATTCGGTTGTCACAGGCAACCGGGGTGTATGTGCCACGTTGAATTGTGGTGACATATGGGGTGCGAAAATGAAGTGAAATTCAGATGGTTATAAAAGACGTGAAAATCCTATGAATCTCTCTGCTGTGTAGCAAAACACAACTATCGTACATCACACAAAATGGAACAATGGGTGTCGTCTGTGTTTCTGTCAGGAGGCTTGCGTGAGTTTAAGGTTCCTTTGAAAACAAAGGCCCTTCAGCTGTTAAAAGGGTGGGGACTACACAGGAGGATCAAAACCCAAAGTTGTATGTCCACTTGAAACTGTCAGCACAACGATTGATATGCGGTGTCTAACAACGAGAGTTAGAATGGAAGACAGTTCTGTCACATAATATCAAGGTATTATATCAAGGTACAATCATATTATGGTATGATTTGACAGAGAACATTTTTGGATGAGGTACAGAACAAATAATGTCAAGTTTGTGGTGAAAAATTTGGTTGGGATTTGGTGAGTGTGTGGAGGTTGTTTTAAGAGGGGGAGATTTGTACATTAAGTGATTAAAATGGGTGTATTATTTTGGGGAACGGTATGGCAGGTATGTATGTAGATGTATTGCCTTTAACTTTTTTTACTGCAGTGGGCTAAATCACACGGAATGTTTCTTGGTCATCTTGAACAAATCTACTTTGAAACCAAAGTACACATCTCTTGCACACGGTTAAGCTCTTACAAAAATGAGACACCTGTACCATGTCCGATATAGAGTGAGAATGTTGAGTTTGCATCCCAATATTACACTTTATATACATCACAGAAGACTGAAACATAACAAAACCATTTGACATAGAAACACCAGATTTTCTTTGTTTAATATTTTTGTATTCATTCTGAATAATATGAATAACATTGCAGCCATGAGGCTGCATTGCAGCCACCCAGACATAGTACATGATGTTGCACTTTCCTCTATGGTGTATCTGTATTGTGGTATTAATCCATCGCAACTGGCTGTATCCTAAACTGGATTCAGCTCTCAGATTACGTGACATCCAGAAAAGATGCATCTGGTGACGAAACAAACAGAAATGTGTATCTGTAACCTTACCTAGATTGATCCTTGGGGACCACATCTATCCTTGGGGACCACATCTGACCTGGATGACATGTTGAACCTTTGTTGACCTGGTTTCTCAGTTGGAACAAGAAACAAAGACAGTGGTACAGGATGTAAAACTTGAATTCGTGTTCGGCTAGCTGAAGGTCATTTCTTCCTCTACTTCTACTTGTTTCTTCCAACAAACAAAAATGTCTGCAATTTGTTCAGAGTTTTTTAAACATTTTTTAAATCTAGGCTTGACAGACAGGGACGAGCAGTGTCAGTCTCGTAGTGCCTCATAGTCCCCGACCAAACAAAACCTATTGTTTGGTCAAAGCGGGGAGGAGGAAGGAGGCCCCCGTTCAGGACTAGTGATTGATCGAAGTTAACCGTGCCAGGGTGAGGGTTATGGATTGGCGCTAGAGGGACGTAAAACCAATTCCAAATACTCTTTATGTAACCATCTTAGATGGAACTGGTATACTGTAAGTAGTTGTGGTTTTTCCTTTTGTCGCTTCTGTTATTTCTGTGCATAATATATCTTCCTTTAAGACTCCACTCCAAAGCAGCCTTTGAAAAGCCATGTATGAGAAAGAAACGCACGCAGCAAATCCTGTTATAGACTTACTGAGGACAACAGTGCCATCCTTTGCTCGTATGAAGCAAAGGGCAACATAACCATTACGTGGCCCTGATCTACTACACTGTCTGGCAAACTGAAGCTGAAGTCTATGACAGAACTGGTTGAGCTCAGATTATTTCATTGTTGACAGTAATCCCCCTGTGTGACAGCTAACATTATCTTTAGAACAATTTTGGCAAGGAACAAATGTTTACCGCAAATACGGCAGACATATGTTGCTTTGTCTTCCACCCGACATTTGACCAAAGAAAGAACCACATTGTGAGGAACAGAGTCACAGAGAGAAAGGTGCTATTGTTCGTCGCCATGACTCGTGTTCAGTTGCTTGTTTGTCCCGGTTTCTGTGTCATCCCCAGGGCTGTGGGTGTGTGATTGACTGGCTTGGAGGGTCCACAGACTCCACACCACAGGCCTCTTGTTAGTTTCACTGCAGCAGAAACAAAGACATCATTCTGTTTAGGGCCTTAATATGCCCCAATGACGTGGGCTACAACAGTGTTGTGTGTTAAAGTGTCCAGATAGCTAAACCATTCCATGGGAGTGTTAACCCATTAAAAATAATGAGCTTCTTTCCTCTCCTCCAACTGGAACCACTTCCATGACGATGAAATGTCTCTCACGTGTGCGTGTGTGTGTGCGTTTGTGTGTGTGTGTGTGTGTGTGTGTGTTACTCTTGGGTGAAACAATGGCTTGGTCACAGGTCTGTCAGTGCTGAATTTGACCAGTTTAACTACATGGACCAGGTCACATTTTTCCCGGACGTCTTAATTGCCTCGTGTTTTACTATCCGCAAATAAAGTACAATTGTAAATGGTCGTTAATCAGTACTTTTTTCTTTTTGTGTATATTTTTTTTCATTGATTCCAGTCATAAGAATATACCATGGAACAGTTTGGTTAATTGTTTAAGGTTACAAATGGTACAATTTTGACATGGTAACGTGTGAAAAGGATATGCAAGACCATAAGAACCCCTTTCCCTTCCTCCTCCCACAATCCCACAATCCCAGGTCCCCATACAGCTGACCCTCCCAACCTATTCCCCCCCCGCCCCCGACCAGCTTCCAATGGCCAGGAAGATAGTGAGACCTCTCCTAGCTGTCACACCAGTCTCAACCCCCCTATTGGTCTAAAGCTGAAAAATAAAGGAAATTCATGATCACCACAATGGCTATTCCACCTATGCTCTCCCAAGGTTTTCCAGCGCACAGCTTTGACCTACTAAAGTAGCTATGTTGGTATTGCACTTCAAACTATGTGTAGGCAGGTTGTTTAGGATTCAAACCTTCTCAAACAGCCTAATTCATCATCTTAGAGGGGGTGCTTCCACAATAATGGGATTTGCACCACATACAAGGTGAAGTATTGGATTCTTCACACAACACAGTAAGACATTATTCCATTACGAGACCTTTTCATGCTTTTTTTAAATTAAAAGAAAGCTTTACTTTTATACTTACTTACAGACCATCAGGCTTGATTGAGCTGCTTTTTCTTGAGCTGCCTGTACTTCCTTAAACCTTAATTTTATAAAAACCATTGACAAAAATGTATCATAATAACATCCTTTTTTTGGTCAGTAGGTACCCAACATAACAACAGGTGGTCTGTTGGACAAAGTAGCTCAGATTGATAGAGCTTGTCTGCCTTCCTGATTTCTGTAACTGTTAGCTGACCTGTGTAATATTGACAGAATCTCAGAACCACTTGTATGGCCACTCTGACAGAGCTCTAGAGTTCCTCTGTGGAGATGGGAGAACCTTCCAGAAGGACAATAATCTCTCCAACACTCCACCAAATCAAAACCAAATCAAATTGTATTGGTCACATACACATGGTTAGCAGATGTTATCGCGACTGGAGCGAAAGGCTTATGCTTCTAGATCCAATCAGGCCTTTAGGCCAGATGGAAGCCACTCCTCAGTAAAAGGCACATGGCAGCCCGCTTGGAGTTTGCCAAAAGGCATTTAAAGACTCTCAGACCATTAGAAGCAATATTCTCTTGTCTCTTTGGCCTGAATTCCAAGCGTCACGTCTGGATGAAACCTGGTACCATCCCTACGTTGAATCATGCTGGTGTCAGCATCATGCTGTTGGGATGTTTTTCAGCGACGGGGCCTGGGAGATGAGTCAGGATCGAGGCAAAGATGAACAACAAATTACAGAGAGATCCTTGATGAAAACCGGATTCAGAGTGCTCAGGACCTCAGACTGGGGTGAAGGTTCACCTTCCAAAAGGAAAATGACCCTAAGCACACAGCCAAGACAATGCAGGAGTGGCTTCGGGATAAGTCTCTGAATGTCCTTGAGTGGCCCAGCCAGAGCCTGGACTAGAACCCGATCGAACATCTCTGGAGAGACCTGAAAATAGCTGTACAACAACACTCCCCATTCAACCTGACAGAGCTTGAGAGGATCTGCAGAGAAGAATGGCTAAAACTCCCCAAATACAGGTGTGCCAGGCTTGTAGCGTCATACCCAAGAAGACTCGATGCTGTAGTCGCTGCAAAAGGTGCTTCAACAAAGTACTGAGTAAAGGGTCTGAATACTTATGTAAATGTAACATTTTTTATATTTTTTTATACATTTGTAAATATATATATAAAAAACATTTTTTGCTTTGTCATTATGGGGCACCATACCTCCTCGGGCTTTATTGATTAAATATAAAATGTACAACCAAATGTACATGCCGCCCTTGCTGTCTCTGCCTGGCCGGTTCCCCTCTCTCCACTGGGATTCTCTTTCTCTAACCCAATTACAGGGGCTGAGTCACTGGCTTACTGGTGTTCTTTCATGCCGTCCCTAGGAGGGGTGCATCACTTGAGTGGGTTGAGTCACTGACGTGATCTTCCTGTCTGGGTTGGCGCCCCTCCTTGGGTTGTGCCGTGACGGAGATCTTTGTGGGCTATACTCCGGATTGTTGGTGGTTGAAGATATCCCTCTAGTGGTGCGGGGGCTGTGGCAAAGTGGGTGGGGTTATATCCTGCCTGTTTGGCCCTGTCCGGGGGTATCGTCAGATGGGGCCACAGTGTCTCACGACCCCTCCTGTCTCAGCCTCCAGTATTTATGCTGCAGTAGTTTATGTGTCGGGGGCTAGGGTCAGTTTGTTATATCTGGAGTATTTCTCCTGTCTTATCTGGTGTCCTGTGTGATTTTAAGTATGCTCTCTTTAATTATCTCTCTATCTTTCTTTCTCTCTTTCTTTCTTTCTCTCTCGGAGGACCTGAGCCCTAGGACTATGCCTCAGGACTACCTGGCCTGATGACTCCTTGCTCTCCCCAGTCCACCTGGCCGTATTGCTGCTCCAGTTTCAACTGTTCTGCCTGCGGCTATGGAATCCTGACCTGTTCACCGGATGTGCTACCTGTCCCAGACCTGCTGTTGTTTTTTCATTTCTCTAGAGACAGCAGGAGCGATAGAGATACTCTGAATGATCGGCTATGAAAAGCCAACTGACATTTACTCCCGAGGTGCTGACCTGTTGTACCCTCGACAACCACTGTGATTATTATTATTTGACCCTGCTGGTCATCTATGAACATTTGAACGTCTTGGCCATGTTCTGTTATAATCTCCACCTGGCACAGCCAGAAGAGGACTGGCCATCCCTCATAGCCTGGTTCCTCTCTAGGTTTTTTTTCTAGGTTCTGGCCTTTCTAGGGAGTTTTTCCTAGCCACCGTGCTTCAACACCTGCGTTGCTTGCTGTTTGGGGTTTTAGGCTGGGTTTCTGTACAGCACTATGAGATATCAGCTGGTCTAAGAAGGGCTATATAAATACATTTGATTTGATTTGATACATTCATCACATATAGCCAACTTTGTAAATACAATTCAGGGATGGCCACAATTGCTCTTGACAGCCAGCTGTGCCATCAGAGACTCTGGGTTCGCACCCAGGCTCTGTCGTAACCGGCCCCGACCGGGAGGTCCGTGGGGGGACGCACAATTGGCCTAGCGTCGTCAGGGTTAGGGAGGGCTTGGCCGGTAGGGATGTCCTTGTCTCATCGCGCACCAGCGACTCCTGTGGCGTGCCCGGGCGCAGTGCGCGCTAGCCAAGGTTGCCAGGTGCACGGTGTTTCCTCCGACACATTGGTGCGGCTGGCTTCCGGGTTGGATGCGCGCTGTGTTAAGAAGCAGTGCGGCTTGGTTGGGTTGTGTATCGGAGGACGCATGACTTTCGACCTTCGTCTCTCCCGAGCCCGTATGGGAGTTGTAGCGATGAGACAAGATAGTAGCTACTAAAACAATTGGATACCACGAAATTGGGGAGAAAAGGGGGTAAAAAAATAAATAAAAAATTGCTCTTGACAAGATACAGGTTTTTGCAGGCTTTTTTGTTCAAGCCTAGTTCTACCACACCTGATTCTACTATTCATGTTCTCAATGAACAGTGGAGGTCTTGATGAACAGCTGAGTAGTAGAATCGGGTGTGGTAGCACTGGGCTTGAACAGAAAAGCCTGCATAATGCTGTGGATCGTCAAGAGCAATTTTAATAACTCCGGACACAAACACTGCAGCAAATGACAAACTGCTGAGAAACACGTTTAAAATACAAGTGCAAAACTCTGAAGAAAATGTATAGCCATATTTACAATTCTGAAATTGGATAGGTGCTCTGGATCCTTGAATATAAAACGTCAGCTACAAATGTCCTAAATAATGCTGTATACAGCTGTCCAACTCCAACTTATAAATGGCAGTATAAATATGAAAACAGTTGTGAGTGCTCACAGATTTGAAACAGAACATACATGTGAATTATTGATAGCGTTGGCATAAGTTGTTTGTCATTTCCACATGGGCCAGTTTGCATTGATCTGTGACAGATGCATGATCACAATCCGCCACTCTGCCATAAAGCAAAGTGGCGGATTGTGGGGATGGCGTGCTTCTCATGGGGGCAACGCCATCTTTCTTCCTTGGGAGTCTATGAGCTGCTCTCTCCTCTGTTCTAGCAAGACGTACGCAGTAGTACACACCACCACACTCACTGCCACTTGCCTGCCCCTCCACGAATCCAAAAGGCTCTTCTAAGATCCACCTAATAAATGCAAATGGGCACTGTGTGTCAAAACTATAAGCTATAAAGAGAAGGGTCAAAATGTTTCTTCTGAGAGGCAAATGTCACGTGTGCTCCCTCTCTGGCCTCTAGGTCACCTGTCACCATCGTTACGTGGATCAGCACATAATAACACTCACCTGGACTCCATCACCTCCTTGATCACCTGCCCAAAATATGTCACTCCCTTTGGTTCCTTCTCCAGGTGTCATTGTTTCTCTTTCAGTTTCCTGTCTGTGAGTTGTTCGTGTTTCTTGTTTTGTTCATGTTCATTGGTTTGTTAAATTATGCACTCCCTGAACTTGCTTCCTGACTCCCAACGCACATCGATGGGTTTCCATAACTTAGCGGGATCGATAGGCTGCCATGCCTCAGCTGGCTCGACAGGCTCCCATGCCTCAGCTGGCTCGATAGGCTCCCATGCCTCAGTGGGCTCGATAGGCTCTCAAAACCACATTCAGCTCACTAATAACAACCATCCCATTTTTCATGTAGGACAATTTATCTGTATGCATTTATTGATTGAGTATCAACATATAGCTATCTATAGTAGCCTAGGTTTGTCCTCAACCACTTCCTTTCATGACTGACTGCTGCCTGGCTGGTGCAGTCGGGAAGCTGTTTGTGTTCTTGAGTTGCTGAGTGACCGAGTTGCTGGCCCGGTTTTTTAGAACTCTGAGATTTGACTGAAAAAAATATGAAAATTCTACAAAAAGGTAGCACATCATTGGTTATTAATGGACAGAAATAAGCATGTGAGAGCGATAAATTACACTTTTTTTTTCAATTTAAAGTTTTATTGAGTTTTCTTGTTTTTCAATCAACCAACAAAACACATTCCACATTCACAGATGTGACAGGCTTTAAAAAAATAAAAAGTCAAAAAAGAATAATACATTTGAAAAAATAAAAAATTAAAATACAATTAAAATGAATGATAGTCAAATAAAAGCATTTATTTTTCTTAGTCTATTTATTTTCCTTGGTGCATATATATATATATATATATATATATATATATATATATACACATACATACGTACATACATACACACATATACATACATATACACACACACACACACACACACACACACACACACGTACTCAAAAACTAAATGAAAATAAAAACACACAAAAACATATAACACTTGCAGCAGCACTATCAAGGTTCTTATCAGCTATTTCAAGCATTCGCTGAGACGACGGGCCAATAATTCGTTTTTAGGTTTTACAGTACCTTACACAACATGTATCTGCGTATTTCCCTAGTCACCCCGTTCACTCTGTCCAGTTTGAAATATAGTTGAATAGTGGAGACCAGAGTCTATCAAACTTGGGCTGTCTCTTGTGGAGGTCATAAGTGAGCTTTTCAAGAGGAAGAAAGTCAACAATCTGGTCAATCCACATTTTAAATGTAGGAGGGGTATTAGAGGCCCACAATAGAAGAATACATTTCTTAGCAAAGTATGTAATAGTCATAAGCAAATTTTCTCTGTCAGGATCAAGAACAAAGTCCTGCTGGGCATTAAGAAGATAGATACACGGGGTCATATCAAACTGTACCTCTAGTATTTTCTGTGCAGCAGTATGTATAGATTGCCAGAATCTGGCAATCTCTCTACAGCTCCAAAATACATGCATATAGGTTCCACTTTCAGAGGTACATCTTTTACAGTTAGGAGACATATCTGTTTTCATTCTATGGAGTCTCAAAGGAGTATAATAAAATTTGTACAAAAATTTGTAATTAGATTCTTTCATTTTTACACTGGTAGAGGAGCAGTATACCCTGTCGCAAACCTCCGCCCATAACTCGTCACTGATAGTCAGACCAAGGTCCTTTTCCCAGATTACTTTCAAAGGAGTAAAGGAGGAGCTTCCTTTCTCAGAAAGGAGTCTATAGATATATTTTGCCTTTAATGGATTGTGCTGTGACAAGAAGGGTTTTAACTTCATTCAAATGAGTTCTAAACCTCCTCTTGGAGGTAAATGAGGAAATTACATGTCTAATTTGAAGATATTTAAAAAAAATGGGATCTTGGCACATCGAATTCACTGCAGAGCTCTTGAAAGGATTTCAGTGTAGTGGTTTTCTGATGAAATAGGTCTGAAAAGGTCCTGATTCCTAGAGTATGCCAAAGATTAAAGTTGGCATCCCTCAGGGCTTTTGGCAAGTCTGGGTTGCCTACTATAGGTGAGTGAGAACATATTTGGGAGGAAATGCCCAGGTATTTCTTACAGTCCCTCCACGCTAGTAGGGTGCTGTAAATCACAAAGGTTTTGGCTATGTTGCCCACTTCACTAAAGTTATTAATGAATATAATTGAGCTTAAGGGCAATGAACCACAGGATTGGGCTTCTATCTGAATCCACGTTGACTCTTGTCTGTTTGTGATCCATGTTAGCATGTTGCGGATTTGGGCAGACCAGTAGTACAATTGAAGGGAGGGAAGGGCAAGACCACCCTTAGATTCAGGTTTCGATAGAGTGGAAAACTTGATCCTAGGTTTTTTATTTCCCCATATAAATTTGGTGATGCTTTGGTTAGTTGTTTTGAAGAAGGAAACTGGGAGATAGCATGGGAGCATCTGAAATAAGTAGTTCAGTCTAGGGAGGACGTTCATACGGATTACATTAATTCTTCCTACTAAGCTAATTGGGAGGGAGATCCAGGTTTGGAGATCGTTCTTGATTCGATCCAGGAGTGGAAGATAATTTTCCTTAAAAAGGCTATTCAGATCTGGTGTTATGAAGATCCCGAGGTATTGAAACCCCTGTGTTTTCCATTGGAAAGGACAAAGTGTCTTCATAGAGCTGGTGAGTGTAATATTGAGAGGGCAGACAGTGGATTTGTTAAAATTGAAAACTGAAAACTTGCCATACTGAGCAGTTGTGTCTAAAATGAGAGGGAGGGATTTCTCAGGGTTGGATATGTAGAGCAAGACATCATCCGCATAAAGCGAAATCTTGTGCTGCAGGCCGCCTGCAGAAACACCCATAATACTTGGATTGCTCCTTATCAGCTCTGCCAGAGGCTCCGCCCCCAACAAGTAGAGCAGCGGGGACAGCGAGCACCCTTGTCTTGTGCCCCGTTCCAGAGGGAATCTGTCAGAGTTCAGTCCATTAGTAGTCACCATGGCATTTGGATGAGAGTATAGTGATTTGATCCATTTAATAAAATTTGGGCCCATATTGAACTTTTCTAAGACTGAAAACAGAAAGCTCCACTCCATCCTGTCAAACGCCTTCTCAGCATCCAGTGAAGCCAGCAGGACAGGGGTCTTCTGTGCGTTTACTTGATCAATAATATCAAAAAGACGGCGAATGTTATCAGAAATAAATTACACTTTTAATAAAAACTTTTGCACTTACCATCTTCAAATATCAGGCAAATCCGATTGTCACGTTATGGTTAAAGTCTTGTTATAATCTAACTTCTAGAATTTTAGCTAGGTAGCCGCAATAAATATTCTTAAAACTCAATTGCTAATGACCCTGTTTAAAAATCTGGTATGTGGTTCTCGGTAACAGACAGACGGCTCAAGGAGCGGGACACTAATCAGGACCCTTATAAGAAATCCCGCTATGCCCTCAGACGAACCATCAAACAGGCAAAGCATTAATACAGGACTAAGATTGAATCCTACTACACCGGCTCTGACGCTCGTTAGACATGTAACACAATGCCAGTGATGCAAGCCTACCAGACAGGCTCAATGCCTTTTATGCTTTCTTCGAGGCCAGAAACACTGAAGCACGCATGAGCACACCAGCTGTTCAAGACGACTTTGTGATCACGTTCTCCATAGCTGATGTGAGCAAGACCTTTAAACAGGTTAACATTCACAAGGCAGAGGGCCAGGACACGTATTCAGAGCATGCATGGACCAACTGGCAAGTATCTTCATTGACATTTTCAACCTCTCCCTAACTGAGTCTGCAATGCCTACATGTTAGATCACCATAGTACCTGTGCTCAAGAAAGCAAAGGTAACCTGCCTAAATGACTACTACCCCATAGCACTCACGTCGGTAGCCATGAAGCGCTTTGGAAGGCTGGTCATGTCTCACATCAACACCATCATCGCGGAAACCGTAGACACACTCCAATTTGCATACTGACCCAACAGATCCACAGATGACGCAATCTCAATCGCACTCCACACTGGCCTTTCACACCTGGACAAAAGGAACACCTTTGTGAGAATGCTGTTCATTGATTACAGCTCAGCATTCAACACCATAGTGACCACAAAGCTCATCACTGAGCTAAGGACCCTGGGACTAAACACCTCCTTCTGCAACTGGATCCTGAACTTCCTGACGGGCCGCCCCCAGGTGATAAGGGTAGGCAACAACACATCTGCCAAGCTGATCCTCAACACAGGGGCCCCTCAAGGATGTGTGCTTAGTCCCCTCCTTTACTCTCTGTTACACACAACTGAGTTGCCAAGCACGACTCCAACACCAACAATACATTTGCTGACAACACAACGGTTGCCTGATCACTGGCAACAATGAGACAGCCTAGAGGGAGGAGGTGAGAGACCTGGCAGTATGGTGCCAGGACAACAACCTCTCCCTCATCATGAGCAAGACAAAAGGGGATGATCGTGGACTACAGGAAAAGGAGGGCTGAAAATGCCCCCATTCACATCGACGGGGCTGTAGTGGGGCGGGTCGAGAGTATCATGGTCCAAACACACCAAGAAAGTTGCCTTTTCCCCCTCAGGAGACTGAAAAGATTTGGTATGGGTCCCCCAGATCCTCAAAAAGTTCTACAGCTTCACCATCGAGAGCATCCTGATTCGTTGCATCACTGCCTGGCATGGCAACTGCTCGGCATCTGACCGTAAGGCTCTACAGAGGGTAGTGCGTATGGCCAAGCTTCCTGCTTCCTGCCATCCAGGACCAATATACTAGATTCCAGTCACCCAAGTCATAGAATGTTCTCTCTGCTACTGCATGGCTAGCGGTACCGGAGCTCCAAGTTTTGGTCCAAAAGGTTCCTTAACAGCTTCTACCCCCAAGACATGACTGCTGAACAATTAATCAAAATGCCACCTTGACTATTTGCATTGACCCCCCTTGTTTTTACACTGCTGCTACTCGCTGTTTATTATCTATGCATAGTCACTTTACCCCTCTACCTACATGTACAAATTACCTGGACTAACTTCGGTCTCCCCCTCTGAAGCCTTTTGTTGGGACCTTGCCAGTTCTAACACCATCTTGTAGAGCATGAGACACACACACAGGCACACGTGGTTCAGTACACATACACAGAGGCATGCATGCAGATACACTCACTAACACACACCACCGTACAGGCACACACAAGTATGCACACAGACACATACAGTGCCAGTCAAAAGTTTGGACACACCTACTCATTCAAGTTTTTTGTTGTTGTTGTTGTTATTTTCTACATTAGAATCATGTAGTAACCAAAAAAGTGTTAAACAAATCCAAAATAAATTTCATATTTGAAGTTCTTCAAAGTAGCCATCCTTGATAACATCTTTGCACACTCTTGGCATTCTCTCAACCAGCTTCATGAGGTATGCATTTCAATTAACAGGTGTAAAAAGTTTATTCAGACAAGGTAGGGATGGCATACAGAAGATATCCCTGTTTGGTAAAAGACCAAGTCCATATTATGGCAAGAACAGCTCAAATAAGCAAAGAGAAACGACAGTCAATCATTACTTTAAGACATGAAGGTCAGTCAATCCGGAAAGTTCAAGAACTTAGAAAGTGCAGTTGCAAAAACAATCAAGCGCTATGATGAAACTGGCTCTCATGAGGACCACTACAGGAAAGGAAGACCCAGAGTTACCTCTGCTGCAGAGGATAAGTTCATTAGAGTTACCCTCCTCAGAAATGGGCAATTAACTGCACCTCAGATTGCACCTCACAGAGTTCAAGTAACAGACACATCTCAAACATCAACTGTTCAGAGGAGACTGTGTGAATCAGGCCTTCATGGTCAAAGAGACCACTACTTAAGGACACCAATAAGAAGAAGAAACACAAGCAAGAAACACTAACAATGAACATTAGACCAGTGGAATTCTGCCCGTTGGTCTGATGAGTCCAAATCTGAGATTGTTGGTTCCAACCGCCGTGTCTTCGTGAGAAGCAGAGTAGGTGAACGGATGATCTACACGTGTGGTTCTCACCGTGAAGCTTGGAGGAGGTGTAGAAAATAGGAAAAATAACCCTTGACTGGTACCAAACTTTTGGCTGGTACTGTACATGCTCATGAACCCAACGCACACACACACCAACACGCGGGCACGCATGAACACACACACACACACACACACAGTCATGTGAAGCGCTACCACACTCTGTTTAGTGCAGAGCTGGAAATCCCCCCACAGATAGTATGCAACTGCTACAAATTGACACTTTAGACATGTAACGCAATGCCTTAAAATGACCTCATTCAGTCTATCTCATTGATAGTCAAAGGTGACAATACTCCCTCTCCGAAAGTCCTGCATTGGGCACATATCTGGTATACTGTACATACACTATAATACATGTTGACTAGGTTGCCAATGGGTTACTTGGAGCTTAAAGTAATTGGCAATGTCCTAATCGTGCGTGTATTTTTTAATTGATTGTGAAGCAGTTATTGCCTCTCATGGTCTGACATTGGTTCTAAAGAGCCACTACTAATTACATGGAGTCCCTTGCCGTTGTGCACTTGGTCAAGGCACTTAACCGCTTAATCTGCTCCAGATTCACTGCTCCGCAATTGACCCTGACTTCCAACCCCTTCTGGTGTGTGTCTGTTTGTGTGTGTGTTTCTTGGGTGTTGGGTTTAAAGCAAATGGACATTACCAGGTACACTTTAAATAGCAGGACTGAAGCAACAATTTCTAATATACAGATGCAACCTCCTCTTTATATCTCCCACAGTACTTGTTCACGTTGGGAGGGTAGTAGGCTAGTCGTCTTCACAGGATAAACCCACCGAAATAAATCCCCATACATTTTTTTGTGATGCCCATTCGCCATCTAGTGGCGTTCAATGGTAATCAGTTGAGCGAAAAAGAAGTGTTGTATTTATTGTATTAGAGGTGGTTTAACTCCATTGATTGTGAACAATGACTTTGTATATCTTCAAAATCTAAAATGACGTTGTCTGATGTGTCACAAAGTCATGTAGGCTGCTGTATGTCTAGCACACACCAGGCATAAACGGACCCTGAACTGCACTGCACTACTAATTGTTCAACAACCACCGATCCAGCTATGTTCCCTCGCACACTTGTCATCAGAAGAAATTAGACTCACAGGGCTGATGTTTTTTTCCTTCTTTTCTGCCACCATGATACAAGAGCTGCAACATCACCAATCTGTGTCTCTGTTTGTAAGAGTGGAAATATCATGCCTTTCAATGAACTTCACCCACTGTGTGGAGGTCGGGGTTTCCATAGAAAGCTTTAAAAGAAGGATGTTGTCCACTTACTATTTGGCATCACCCACTACATTGTATTAGGCATTAGGATGAATTCCGACGGAATTAATTGCACTCGCTACTGTAAATTGCTCTGGATAAGAGTGTCTGCTAAATGACAAACATTTTAATGTACAAATGAATGTTTGTATACAGGCAGTCCAGTCCGTTCAGCACTCCTCAAGGTCCCGTTCTATTGTGTTTTATCAACACACAGCCCAGTGATACGTGGCCACTACCAGATATTATCACGTTTAGAAACGATGAAGAGTAACAAGCCATTTTTAAGATAAAGTGATGGTGATTTTTTTTTTTTTTTTTTTTTTTTGTGGAGCTGAAAAAGTTTAATGTGACAACAAGCACCACAGCATCATCTGCTGGATATAATGGTAACCCGAAGGACAGCAGAAAATACAGTGTATGGTTCACAGTGGCCACAATCACCTGACTTTAAAGGAGAAGTTTGCTTTTTTTTACAACCAAATCAACAACAAAGAATCAGTAAATGGCATGTTATAGAAGGGTTCACACAAGTTTTTTTTATTTGCGATTTCACTTGTTTTTGAGAAACGTATTCCAACCAGCGATTCATTTTCTCATCCTTGTTGTGCAGTACCGGGCTCTGAAGAAAAATGAACAAATGCTCAAAAAAAAACACCCGAATACGTCCTTTTAGAAACGGAAACGCTTTCTCGGTATAGTGATGCAGGTTTTTAGATGTTGTACACCTGAAATTGTGTCATTCCGAACATGATACACAACGTTATATTCCATTTTGTGCGACTCAAGCTGTTCCCCTATTCAGCTGTTCAATTCTGTCCAGCCTGCTGCTATAACGGATGGAGAGGTATCGCTCGAGTCGCAACAAACTGGAATATAATATCATGACACAAATTCATGTGTACAACGTCTAAAGACCTGCATCACTATACTGAGAGCTTTTTCGTTTCTAAAAGGACGTATTTAGGTGTTTTTTGAAGGCTTTGTTCGTGGTATTTTTTAGATCCCCGTACTGCACATCGAGGATGAGGAAATTAATCGCTGGTTGGGATAAATTGATCAAAAACAAGTCCCTTCTATAACATTTAAAAAAAATAGAGATTTGGTTGTAAAAAAAAAGCTAAAAATCTCATCGCAGTGCTGTGTAGAATAACTATGTGGCCCTAAAGTGATCCGTTATAATTACGGCTATAGCTGCAGCTTCATGCACCCGATTTATGTGTGCAATGGTCTGGGGACAAGTTCAGTAGGCTACAGCATGACAGCCCTATAAAATGCCTCAATAACATTACACTATACAGCAGGGTCAGTCATACACACACACACGTTTTTATTTTTTTCATTGCAACAATAATAGCAATAGTTCCACATACTTTACCCGAAGTTCCGAACATACCCTGTTTGAAGATTACGCATATAAACCAGTTTAATTCTGTGAGGGGGACACACAGTTGTTTTTGCGTTCATTTGCCTCACATTTGCCTCGCATTGCAGTAGAAGTTCCGGCAGGGGTAACATGAGTACAGCCTATCAACTGGTCCCAGCCAGCCAGCCTGTCTGTGGAGCCGAGCCTTAAACGCAGTTGATCTGACCAATTAAATACCCGAAGGCTGTTTCAGCAGGAGGGGTCTTCAAATACGTCGACACTTTTTTTTTGTTGCTATGACCTTATGTTACACTTGGCAGGTGGACAACACAAATCAACGGCTACTTCTGGGACATTGAATTCATTCTCCTGGGCACAAGACAGAAAGAGTCACCACGACTATTGGTTTGGAAAACAAAATACACGAAAGAGGAATCATGTCGGGGATCAGAGGTTCTGTCAATTTGCTAAGGGTCGCAGTGAGGTCGCAGATCGTCTCCAAAGCCACCCTGTCGCACAAGCCTGCGAAGTACCACTTATCCGTGGGGGTAAGTCGGCTACATGCGGAAGGTTGCTACGCACTTTCCCTTTGTAGAGTTCGCCCTTTCGTTACGAATCCGTATTATTTATTTCGATTTCAGACTTGGGTTTGCCTTGTGAGGCTATATCAACGTCAGCTGGTTTAATGAGGGAAGTGCGCAAAACGACATTATCACTGTAAATCCATTCACGTAGGCTAGTAGCCTGTTGCACGCGTGACTATTTCAAGTTCTTAATTTTATAGATGTGTTTGGCATCGATAACTATACTGCTCACACCCCCCGCCTTGTGGTCTAGCTCATGTGCATGGAGCCCACTTGAGATTGTGCCAATAGTGTGACCTTGTAAAACGTTACCAGATTGTGCCCAGTTCGATTTAAAACTAGCTCAGCAAGGACTTTGAAGGAAACTGAAACAGAAATGGCTCACCACTGTCACTGGACTGTATCCTGTATTTTGCTAGAATAATGCAATTCTAATTTAAATGAATCTGCCAATTGCTTTAATATGCCAATAGTTTTTTTTGTATAAGAGTGCAAAGGCGTGCATGTGCAATGAAACCAATAAATGCTGCCCTTAGCTTGACAGCTGTTATTAATGTCTCTTGAGACTGAATGGCCAGGCAACACAATATGTGGTTATGTTTTCCAAGATGAAATTGTTACAGGTCTTAACATGTGTCATGTGGTGTTTTCATCCAGGAGCAAGCCATTGCTATGACGGCCTTTTTCATCACCATCCTGGGGCCCTCTGGTTATGTCCTGGCTCACCTGGAGGACTACAAGCACCACTCCTAAGTGGACCTGTCCTGGCTGGCCCCCAGGCAACCTCCCCTGTGGATTACTCCCGATGACATCTCCTGAAGTCTCCTAAAAACCCTTTTTATGAGTGACGATTCTATTAATGAATGTACCAATAAATGAAATGCCCCAGCACTATGAATGCGTCATCTTGAGATCTAAGCAATCACATACATTTACTTTTTCGAGCACCTACATTTTTAAGCAGATAAGGTGGGCAGAAGATTGATTTCGGTTTCTCACAAAAATAGACAACATATATATTCTATTCTGATAGCGAACAGTCTTGTAGTGCATTTCTAAATGTGTGTTTTTGCCTCACAACAAATTGTATACGGGTTGTACAGCATTGTTCAGTAATGTGAGACCTGTGACTCAGCCCTATTTAAGAACCATTCCATTCGGTCTTTAAAAAGGGGAGCTGCACTCTGCAGTAAATGTGATGATTAGACTATTGTGGTATTGCCAATACGCAAGTGGATTAGAAAGTAACAAAAATTGAGGCACTGCCAGCAAACAAGTTAATTAGTAAATGGTAATGGGAAGAATTGCAGGTTAGGCCTATTCATTCAGGTTAGGCCTATTCATTCAGGTTAGGCCTATTCATTCAGGTTAGGCCTATTCATTCAGGGTAGGCCTATTCATTCAGCATGGCCGAGAATATAGATGTAGCCCTTTACTGCAGTCAGTGAACAAAAAGTGCTACTCTTGATCTCATGGGTGGAATGTTATTACTACTTTTCATAATTTCATCATTAATAAAAAAAAAAGACTTTTTTAAAATCCAGTGTTTCCATGTCAAAAAGTTGTTATTTGAGTCTTCTGTGATGTACAGTTGAAGTTGGAATTTTACATGCACTTAGGTTGGAGTCATTAAAACTTGTTTTTCAACCACCCCACAAATTTCTTGTTAACAAACTATAGTTTTGGCAAGTCGGTTAGGACATCTACTTTGTGCCTGACACAAGTAATTTTTCCAACAATTGTTTACAGACAGATTATTTCACTTATAATTCATTGTATCACAATTCCAGTGGGTCAGAAGTTAACATACACTAAGTTGACTGCCTTTAAACAGCTTGGAAAATTCCAGAAAATCTCATGACTTAGAAGCTTCTGATAGGTTATTTGACATCATTTGGAGGTGTACCTGTGGATGTATTTCAAGGCCTACCTTCAAACTCAGTGCCTCTTTGCTTGATATCATGGGAAAATCAAAAGAAATCAGCCAAGGCCTCAGAATTTTTTTTTTAGACCTCCACAAGTCTGGTGTATCCTTGGGAGCAAATTCCAAATACATGAAGGAACCATGTTCATCTGTACAAACAATTGTTTGCAAGTATAAACACCATGGGACCACGCAGCCGTCATACCGCTCAGGAAGGAGACGCGTTCAAAGGACCTTGTGAAGACGCTGGAGGAAACATGTACAAAAGTATCTATATCCACAGTAAAATGAGTCCTATATAGACATAACCTGAATGTCTGCTCAGCAAGGAAGAAGCCACTGCCATAAAAAACTGACTACGGTTTGCAACTGTAGTTGAGAGGTTTCGTTGCCTTGGTTGGCTCGGCAGGTTTCCATCCCACATCACGCTCTGCTGGATTGTCGGGCTCCCTCTCTGCAGCGGGATTGACAGGCATCTTTCCTCAGCCGGATGTTAGGCTCCCATGCCTGAGCCGGCTCGCCAGGCTCCCACGCTCCTTTCGGTTCGCCGGGCTTCCACGCCCCAACCGGCTTGCCAAGCGCCCATGTCTCGGCCGATTTGCCCAGGTGGGACCCGGAGCCCCCAGGGGTGAGGGGAGGTACTGTCACATCTGCTCCCCCCTTGAGGGTGCCAGGCTGCCCTGCATCACTCACTCCTATCTGTTTATTACCTCCCCTATATTGTCAGTTCCCTTGCTCTGTTCCTCGCTGCTGCAATAATTGTTTTTGTCTTTGTTACCTGTTTGCTGATGCTGTTCCTGTATCGTTCCATGTCTGTTATTTATTCAATGTTTTACTCCCTGTACCTGCTTCGCCTCTCCAGCGTCATTCCAGGTGACAGATATGGCTTTTTCTTTGCAACTCTGCCTAGAAGGCCAGCATCCCGGAGTCGCCTCTTCACTGTTGATGTTGAGACTGGTGTTTTGTGCGTACTATGTAATGAAACTGCCAGCTGAGGACTTGTGATGCGTCTGTTTCTCGAACTAGACACTCTAATGTACTTGTCCTCTTGCTCAGTTGTGCACGGGGGCCTCCCACTCCTTTTTGAAATTCTGGTTAGAGCCAATTTGCTCTAATCTGTAAAGAGAGTAATACACAGTGTTGTACGAGATCTTCAGTTTCTTGGTAATTTCTCACATGGAATAGCCTTCATTTCTCAGAACAAGAATAGACTGACGAGTTTCAGAAGAAAGGTCTTTGTTTCTGGTTATTTTGAGCCTGTAATCAAACCCACAAATGTTGACGCTCCAGATACTCAACTAGTCTAAAGAAGGCCAGTTTTATTGCTTCTTTAAATCAGCACAACAGTTTTCAGCTATGCTAACATAATTGCAAAAGGGTTTTCTAATTATCAATTATCCTTTTAAAATGATAAACTTGGATTAGCTAACACAACGTGCCATTGGACCACAGGAGTGATGGTTGCTGATAATGGGTCTCTGTATGCCCTCTGCCATTTCCAGCTACAATAGTCATTTACAACATTATCCATGTCTAACCTGCATTTCTGATCAGTTTTATGTTCTTTTAATGGACAACAAATGTGCTCTTCTTTAAAAAACAAGGACATTTCTAAGTGCATACCCTTGGCATACCCTTGGCATACCCTTGGCTAAGGGTATGCTTAGAGGTGTGTGTGATGAAGAGCGCCGTGTTGTTTTTGCACTCGACAGGATGCGGATGGTCTCCAAACAGTACAGCTGGCAGGAGGGTTGGAAGTCTCGCTCCAGGAAGCCCAGCACTAGCTCCCCCAACCTCTGAGGACGGGACGCAAGCAACAGAATGACTAGACAACTCAGTATGCAGGTATGTCAAGCAACAGCATGACTAGACAACTCAGTATGCAGGTATGTCAGCGCTACCAAAGGTTTCTATGGGAATGGGGTGCTTGGTAAATACTTCAGTCCAGTCCCTTGCCAGCATCAACAAAGGCCTTTCACCCTCTCGAAGAGAAAATGTGTTATTGTCATGAGGTTCAACATCAGTGGGGAATAGGTGTTTAGGAGGGTCTTTTGCTAGTTCTGCATTGGGATTTAAATCCCAGAAAGTCCTCAGTTTGGGTTTACTACAACTATGTAAAACAGACCAAGTCAGAATCAAAGCTACCAAGCTACCCTGTGATCTGTGAATATCACAAGTGGTATTAGTCGTATGTACCGGATACACAAGGTACACACTGTCCAACAAAATGCTTACTTGCAGGTTCCTTCTCGACAATGCAACAACAATAAGATTTAATAACAGATAAGAATACAAACATAAAGTAAATGGCTCAGTAGAATATAATAAACATTTTAGCATACGTACAGTGGGGCAAAAAAGTATTTAGTCAGCCACCAATTGTGCAAGTTCTCTCACTTAAAAATATGAGAGAGGCCTGTAATTTTCATCATAGGTAAACTTGATCTATGACAGACAACATGAGAAAAATAATTCCAGAAAATCACAGTCTGGCATTTTTAATGAATTTATTTGCAAATTATGGTGGAGGAAAATAAGTATTTGGTCACCTACAAACAAGCAAGATTTCTGGCTCTCACAGACCTGTAACTTCTTTAAGAGGCACCTCTGTCCTCCACTCGTTACCTGCCAGCGGTTTAGACATTAATGGCTGTGTGTTGAGTTATTTTGAGGGGACAGCAAATTTACACTGTTATAAAAGCTGTACACTCACTACTTTACATTGTAGCAAAGTGTCATTTCTTCAGTGTTGTCACATGAAAAGATATACTCAAATATTTACAAAAATGTGAGGGGTGTACTCACTTTTGTGATATATACTGTGTATATATATATATATATATATATATATATATACGTTTACGTTTATAGGTTGACTCTCATGAAAACAGTGTTCTATGTTCTACGTCTACTAAGAGGCTAATCTTTTGTCACATGGAAACCCAAAGTGTATTTCGTGATATATACAATAAGTCGCAGAAGCAAAACACTTACATTTGGCCTATGCCAAATGTCTAAATACATCATTAAGAATTTAATTTGTTTTAGAGATCAACTTAAAATATACTAAAACACTACCATTCCCCTCCTCCTAATACACAGGCATGCAAGAAGAAAGAGATGAAAGATGGAAAAGAGGGTTAGGATGGAGGGGATTGGGTGATACTGACCTGCCTACTGTAAGTTCTAGTATACTCTATGGAGTATGGTGGATTTCAATGAAAAAATGAAATATGGACAATGTTACAAAAACTCAAATCTCCTTTCTAAATCATCTAGATTGCGAGCGAACAGTATCGCTCAAAAGCCAACTATTCCAATGCCTCGCTGACTAATGACAAAACCGGTGAAATAGTTCAGCACGCATGAAAACTGGACCTCTCTCTCATCCTCTTCATCTGTGTTAAAGAAGAAGCACAGAGTCATCTAGGAGGAGACAAAGGAAAAGGAAAAGCTTCTAAAAGCTTCAACAAAACATTTCAAAACTAAACAGCTACCCGGCCTAATACATAGCCCATTGTGAACTAGCATACAGTACAGTATAGTTTAGGCCTTATGTTCCAGCGATGCCTGAGAGCGTTTTTTCTTATTTTGTCATTGCAATGAACTGTGATGTAAAGGTATGAGGAAGGTGACTTATTTTTTGAAATGCTGCCAAAAGGATGATCGGTCACTTTTCATCTTCCACCAATAAACTAGACCATATGGAACACTTCTGGAGACGATTTATAGGACAGTATACCTACAGTAGGCATAAGTACGAGACCACCCCTTTGTTGTGCTTCAGAAAGCTCAAATAGCCTGGCACCAGACCAGTTTGTGCTATCTAGCCAACTCATTGTCAGTCATTGTAACGCCAAACAATGTTTGCCATGACAATACAATAAGGAGTTGGAAAGAGGGCAAAAACAGACTGGTGTCAAGGCTAAAGCTATTGGATCAGATGAGAGCAATTTAGACAGGATTTGACGAGCCTTGAAGGCTCTGGAATCTATGTGTTTCTCAGAAGACTTAATCCTATTATGTCAATAGATACATCCCACAGAGGTCTAGGAAGGGCTGACTACTGTTGCTTGGTGGATCGTCTCTGTGAGGTAACTTTCTAAGAAAAGACAAATAAAACAGGCCTCTCTAAACTCTGTGAATCAGTTAATAAGTATGGAATCTTCCATGGGGTGAATAGACGGCTGTATTGTGTCTGCTTTGCCTTCAATCCAATTTAACTGAATTAGGCATATTTCAAAGTCACATGCCAGTAACGGCCATACGATTGAAAACATATTTGCTGAGTAGTGTCTGTTGTCAAGTAGTTTAGGAAATCTCAGACCATGGCAACATGATGGAACATTGGTATTATTGTGGGAGGCAACCGGTCTGTCTAAGGCAGGGATGGGCAACTTTGATGCGGTTGGGGGCCACAAAAAAAATCTATACTCATCACGAGTTGGCCATAGTGACTCGCGAGTCTGTGTACCCACACCCACACATGCACTCAGAGCCATCCCTAGCCTTTTGGGGGGCCCTAAGTGAAATTTTGTTAGGGGGCCCTGCCACCTTGCGATCAAAACATTTTTAGTGGTCACCCTCTTGATAGCGGAGAGAGAAAAATGTTTTAGAGCTGCCAGTTGCCCATCCCTGGTCTAGAGAGACTAGTTGTGAAGGGCACAGTTTGTGAGCAGAACAGGATACTCAGCTAAGCCGCTAAGGTGTCCTTATGAGATGGAGCTATATTATTTTTAATTCTGATCAGACATACTTACATAAAAAAGTTAGGATTTGGGCTTTCACTGTTAACCTTCCTACAAACAGCAACCTTTCACCTACAAGCTAATAACTCTCTGAATGAACAGCTGGGAATAATAGGCTACGGGAAAGAAAGAGAACAACTTTGCAGATAAATAGGGGATTTCAAGTGTGGGAAGCTAGGATTTTTGACTAAAGAGGGGATGGGATCAGCATGGGATCGGTTGCCCGATGGCCGCCGTAGAGAAGAGCAGAGCAGGGAATGGGATGGTAGTATGGGGGAAAGGCTCAACCTCAGGCATCTAGTTTCTCTTCTTATTGCTTGGCTTTTCTTGGCTTTCTCCTGCTAGTCATTATGCCTATAATAAAACATATATTTTGGCCAACGTCAAGTGAGGAAACGGCTATAGTCTTTCTGTCATGTGTCCCAAAAATATGACATCATAATCCCTAACGACAGCATTATGGTGTACACAAATGCTTCATACGTGCACTGAATATATAGAATAGAATAGAAGGCTCAAGCCGACAGTTGCTGAGTTGCTGATGCTGAACTGACCGTTACTTGACACACTGTCACTCTCGACATAAACATTATGCTACCCACCTCTCAGAAAATCACACGGGATTCCTATGATATTGTTGAACAACGTGATCGCAAGTCCCTGCTACATTCACCATAACAGGCCGCCAGTGTCATGAGAAACATGGACATCACCTCAAGTTCTATGTTAGCACTTAACACTGTCAAATTGCACGGAAATGCAACTTAGACTACCGGAACACAAGTCACAGCTTTCATATGTCATAACGACGGTGACCATTAACCTTTCTTTATTTTATTGTGGGCCTGCAGTGCCATCCATGCGGCATCTTGATTCCACTTTTCCATGTTTTCTATAATGGCATTCAAATCCATGTTTATTATTATTATGTTCCCGGTCCACCCGTACTGTATGTTTAGTACCGGGCTTTACCGATAGCTGTATGCACAATGCAGATATGACACAGTGTTATCTTTACTCCTCCATTCTGGTCCGTGGAACAAAAAAAATGGGTATAAGATTAGCGAAGGATTGCAAGTTTACCACATAGCACGTGGGATTTGTAGTTCAGTTCCGGTAAATGGCTATGGACATGTTATTATTTGGTAGGATCCTGTTCAGCACCTACACAGAAGAAGATGATGCTCATTGGGAGAAATTCACAGAGAAATGCTTAGACACGTTACAGAACAACAGCAGGCAGCATGGACATAACCCTGAGGTGAAAGCCTGTGGCAGAGGCCCTGAGCAACTGAATTTTTTTTTTACGGGGGAGGTGTGCAAATGCATGCATTTATTGCACTTCGATGAGTTTCTCTGGTTAGTCAGTGAACAATGTATCTACATCATGTCAAATGAAGTGTATCTGTCACGTTCTGACCATAGTTCTGTTATTTTATCTTTGTTTTAGTTTGGTCAGGACGTGAGTTGGGTGGGCAGTCTATGTTTGTTTTTCTATGTTGGTTTTTGAGTTTGGCCTAGTATGGTTCTGAATCAGAGGCAGCTGTCAATTGTTGTCCATGATTGAGAATCATACTTAGGTAGCCTGAGTTTCAGTTTTGGGTTGTGGGTGTTTGTCTTCCGTGTCAGTGTTTGTCGCTACACGGGACTGTTTCGTTCATTTCAAGTTTATTATTTTGTATTTCGTAGTATTCAGTTAATGTTTTAATATAAACATTATGGACACTTACCACGCTGCGTTTTGGTCCTCCGATCCTTCTCGCTTCTCCTCCTCAGAAGAGGAGGACGAGGTTCGTGACAGTATTGCACTGTCAGTTTTTTTTACCAACAGAAAAACAAATGGATATGGACGGTAGGTAGCCTAGCGGTTAGAGTGTTGGGCCAGTAACTGAAAGGTTTCTGGTTTGTACCCTGAGCTGATAAGACTCTGTTTATGTGCCTTTGAGCAAGCCACTTAACCCTAATTGCTCCTCTAAGTCGCTTGGATTGATGGGAAACTGACAAGATGAACAAACTCTGAGCTAGGAACTTTTATACAGTTTCTCATGCCATGATCACTTTATTTGTTTGGAGGCATAGGCCTACCATTATCAGAATAGTCAGTAGTCCTATTAATAATGCCTAAATTGTAAGCGAGTCCTGAGTAGTATTATTGATTTCGATATGATTATGATAAGCAAATGAACTTGCAGAGAAGGCCTCAGGATGATGCCCTTAGCTTTCCTTTCCTTTATTTTCTTCATTGTTTAATACGAGTTACTTATGACTCACAACCATTTTTTTCCTGTGTGTCATCCGGGGCCTGCATGTGGTGATATTTGGCCCTTCATCGAAAGGCCCTCGTCTCCGTCTGCGACCTCTGACCTGCGTTCTAAACACACTCTGGGAATCTACCTGTGGCCTCACTGAGGGCATCGAGATCAATTGCCTACTCCTCTTCGATCTCGACCCCATTGTCAAGCTAAGAAACCCAAAACCTACTTCTGATGTGTAGATAGCTGTTTATGTGCAACCCCAAGATTATGCTACCTTGGTCCCACATCTGCTTGTGCTGTCTTGTCAATGCCTATTTGTGTGACAATGACAGTAGGAGTTGGCAAGACAGTACAAACAGATCTGGGACCAGGCTAGGATCACACACCACTTGCATACATTTCTCAATCAATTTCATAGTGTAGGAAGCACGTCATCATACACAACCTTTTCACATGTTACTGTAAGGATGAGTAGCCTATTATTTGGAGTGATTCATCTTTCATGGAGTTACCTGATTGGGCGTGATGAATTTTTGAAATAGCAAAATGGCTGGTGGGCTACATTGTGGTCATCTCAGTGTCTGTCATTGACAGGACATTATCCCAGAGCCAAGTCGTATATCTACTCTCTCCTCTGAAACCAAAACACATGGTTGATAATGTAATCATATTTTCTATGATATTCTATTCTATATTGAGTCTACAAGACTGGGTGAGCTTGTTTCGTAATGTCCTTAGAACGCTCTGTCCCGATATCTCATCTTCATTTGTATTGTAGACTGTGAAAATGAGAACTTCTTCAGCCATTCTACCTCCTTCAAAGTTCATCATTGATGAAGAACACCTTGAAATGCATCAAGGGAACACTACTGGAAATCACAAGGTACCGAAGCAACAGTTTACTCATTCCAAAACCTTTCCTGTACATGTTCATGGAAGGCCATGGTTGCGCAACTCTGTACTAACACAGAAGTGCATTCTTAGAAGAAAAGGGTTCTTCAGCTGTCCACATAGGAAAAACCTTTTTGGTTCCAGGTAAAAAAAAAAATTTGGGTTCCATATTGAACTCTGTGTAGAAAAGGTTCTACATGGAACCCAAAAGGGTTCTAACTGTAAGAGTGCATTGTAGGTGCTCCGTAATGTTTTGCTCCTCTCTTCAGTGTGATCTTGCTAGTGGTTCTTCACCATGTTTGGCATGCTGCTCTTTCAAGGAGAGAGGTACAGTGAAATCACCTTTGTCAGTTCGCGCTCAGCATATATTGTGGAGACTGGGATAAGGGTTATGTTTTTTAGCTTAGGCACTTAAGCCTATTTGGAAAAGTTTTAGCTAGCTTATTTTAGTTGAATGCCAGCGGCTGTCAGGATTTTCAGGAGATTTACTTGGTGACAAAGTGTTTTTTTATTTATATTTTATTTAAGCTTTGTTTAACCAGGAAGTTAGAGGTCACAAGAACACTTTCTCAAGGGAGAACTGCCCAAAAAGGGCAGCTCAGTAAAAACACCTAGATCATTCAAAACAAGGTCAGTGGCATAGTGTGGGGGGCCGCAATGGCTCGTGGGTCTGTGTACCCACATCTATACCCACACATGTAGTGAGAGCTGGCCCCAGATCATCTGAATGGTGTACAGTACTTGCACTTTTGGTATTCCAAAACACACAGAGATTCTAAAAGTTCTAAGAGATTCTACTGTATACCCCAAGCGACTTACAGCTGTAATCGCAGCAAAAGGTGGCGCTACAAAGTATTAACTTAAGGGGGCTGAATCATTTTGCACGCCCAATTTTTCAATTTTTGATTTGTTAAAAAAGTTTGAAATATCCAATAAAAGTCGTTCCACTTCATGATTGTGTCCCACTTGTTGTTGATTCTTCACAAAAAAAAATACAGTTTTATATCTTTGTTTGAAGCCTGAAATGTGGCAAAAGGTCGCAAAGTTCAAGGGGGCCGAATACTTTCGCAAGGCACTTTGTCTAAAATAATAAAATATATATTTGACATCTCTACCACAATCTGTATTTCTTACAATCTGTGCAGTGAGCTGACTGTCAATCACAGTTGCATCATTTGCCCTTGTGCTTGCACTTCCCGGAATAAATAATATTACCTATTATATGATAAACAAACAAACCTGAAAAGATACTTTAAAGTAAATGTCACCGCTTATTCAAATCATTTTTTTTGTAGCGTCCTCCATTACCTGAATACCAATCTAAGTTCCTGCAGAAGGTTCAGCTTATCTTCAGTCAGCATTATGTCATTGTGGTGGGGAATGCAGTGGCCCTGGCCAACGATGTCAGCATCTGTGTGAGTTCACAATGTCACAAGTTCACAATGTTACAATACTGTATGAAGTAGCCTTTACAATCGTACCCATATACGGGTCGAAAAGGGCGAATTTGGGCACTGATAAACGGCTAAATTGGAACGCAGAGGCATGTACAGTAACATGGTGTCAGAGCTCTAGCTGAACGGTTCACATCCCTGTATGGGTTTTGACTGACAGCCGTTCTGAACTTGAGCTCCTCGCATGACAAGAAGTTGCCCCCCCATCCCTTTCGCTAATTTTTTGTTGTCTGAATTCGGGGAAATGTTATAAATTAAGAGGACTCTATGTATTTCGATAGACGAGACGTCGAGGATTATAATAACATATCGCTTTGATGTCGTACAAGCAAGCCAAACACCCGTCCAAATGTGCACTTGACATTTCCATCATAAAACTCTGGTCATATACAGTGTCAACATTTATGGTCACTATGTTTGCTGCACGTTTACATGATGGGGTTGTTCTGAACAGAATGAACCCGTGTGTCTATTGTGAATTACACAACGGGTGGGTCTAATCCTGAATGCTGATTGGTTAATTGCATTCCAGCCAGTGTCTATTCCACAAGTTACCACCGGCTAAATCGTTGATGTTAAAATGCCTATTAACTCTGTTCCATTTGACTACACAATCCACTGTCTCATCAGCCAAGCACTTTGTTTAACCAGGCAAGTCAGTTAAGAACAAATTCTGATTTACAATGACTGCTTAGGAACAGTGGGTTAAATGCCTTGTTCAGGGGCAGAACAACAGATTTTTACCTTGTCAGCTCAGTGGATTTGATCGAGCAACCTTTCGGTTACTGGCCCAACACTCTTGATCGCCACTATAAAAAGTATCTAGACATTATCTCACATTTCTTTTTGACTAACATTACATTTTCAACAGGGGACATTTGTATAAACCTTGCGGTCTGTCTCCGACATTTGCAACATTGATTTAATATTCATAATCAATCTCCAGCTGTTATAATGCATGTGTTGGGAATCGGGATGAGATGGACAGGCGGGCAACGTTTCTCAGCCAGTTGAAATCATGGATCAGCTGGCATTATTTGTATGGATCTATACAAAGAAATGTCCATTTTAAAAAAGGTCAAATGAAACGAAGTGCAGCTAGTTTGTAGTCTTTCCAGCTTCAGTTTGAAGTTATTGTGTAGTTATGTTGTTGGCTCCTCTGAACAACAGTGTCCTGATGCGAGAGCACATGTTCTATGCCAGGCGAAATCACACCTCATTAGCTCATTGTTATGGATGTATCCAAATAAATGTCACTACAAAAACAGCTTAAACAAATGCAGCTACTGTTGTTATTCTGTCTGCACTGTTTGACGTGACTGTAAGTTAGTTGTAGTTGGCTAGCTAGCAAGCAAGGGATAAGAACGCTGCCAGACAGTATGGCAATAGAACATTTAGAACAAACGACTGGGTCGCGTCCATAGATACAGAACAAAAAGACTTAACGACTGGGTCGTGTCTCTGGCAACCGAACCGATTAGAACGAACGACCAGCCGGATTTGGTAGCAACCCTAGATTTGTGTCGGGACTATATTTGATGAAATAGTATGAATAAATTCATCACAGTTTTTAATGAGAATATGTAAATCATTATTTGAATGTGTTGGTAACCCGTTGTATAAAAGTTATAATGCCCTCAAAGCCGGTGTTTGGAGGATATATTGGCACAGTTTGCCGGCCGGAGACTAACAACATCCGTGTCAATATATCCTCCAAACACCGGCTTCTCTGGCATTATCACTTAAAGAACATTTTCCACAGCACACGCGCCTGAATGCGCTCGTGACTCTATTTAAAAACATTTTTCAACGCGAACCAAAATGGTCTGTTTCCCTGAATTGCATCGTGAAAGCTTAACACTAATGTCGTATTTTATAACTTAGCTAGTCATGTTGGCAATAGAACAGACTTTCAAGTGATGCCCACCTGTCCCAGATTGAGATTTATAATGGACCTTTTTAAAAAAAAAAATGTTTAAACAGCAACTGTAATTGTGTGATGGCGGGGACGCAAGGTTGTGTTCCAAACTAAACAACTACAAGTGTGCTCGCTCTAGTTCCTCAACGGCACAGCTAGAAGAGCAACAAAAAAACACCTTATAGTCAAAACCTCTTCTTTTGAGTCATAAGTGTATTGAAATGAGAGTAGGAACTGTGCATACTTTGGACAGGTGTGTGGCCTCTCACTCAAACCCTTGTAATTATGTTGTCTTATGTTGCACATGCCTTATAGGCCAATTCCCACAAGTGTAAAAGGTTAATTTCTTTGTTTGCGTTTCTGCTTGATCCTCACGGCGTATTCACTAGTCTGTAATCCAAGGTGATATGCTCCATTTCACCATTGTTTGGAAACAAAGTTCATCAGTTTGGATTCCAGTCTACTTATTTACAGTAATATAGGTACTTGGGTGAATGCACAAATACTTTGTTCACTGTGTATTTATACTGAGAGGCGCAGGTAGCCTAGTGGTTAGAGCGTTGGGCCATCAACCGAAAGATTGCTAGATCAAATCCCTGAGCTGACAAGGTGAAAAGCTGTTCTGCCCCTGAACAAGGCAGTTTAACCCACTGTCTGAGCTGTCATTGTAAATAAGAGTTTGTTCATAACTGACTTGCCTACTTAAATATACTGAAAGTAATTTAAGTTCTTAAAAGTAGGGACCTCTTGCACTTTAATCAAGAATTATACCCTTAAACCAACAACCTTATAATAAGGTTTAACAACCAAGAGTTTAAATTCTACTGCCTGCTACATGTATGTGGACTTCTTCTTAGGTCATGCTGTTGCATGCTCAGTAAAACCGCTCAGACGGCCATCTAGTGGTTCCTATAAGCACTGCACAAACGTTGTCAGATATTGAAAAGGCCAGGTCACATTTCATGCATTTCGTTCAGCAAAGTGTCCCATGAGGGAGGTTTAGATGTAGATAGATACAAAAATACAAAAAAAGTACTCTACAGTATATTCATTTAACGTTCATCAGTATTCTTCAAGATTATCCTGGTGATTGACTGTGAGAAAGACACTGAACGGAAGGACCACTAGGCAATTCAAGGACCAATTTATGTGGCACAAGGACAGTATTTACTTCACCCACTCCGTTTCTCACATAAGTGATTAATTTCGGTGTAGCTGGTGTGGACCATGCGTGTCTATGCCTCCATGAGATTGATAGATGTTATCTGTCCCTCTGTTATCAAGACGATCAACCGTTTCTTCATCCTCTACCACCTGCTGAAGATGGTTCCATTTGGCTGGGAAGGGATTTGTGTCCTAATAGTGGAGGTAACATATTTTTGACGGCACTCTCACAGTTCTCCTTCTGGCAAGTTGCAGTTGAATTACAAAGTTAGTGAGGATAAAGATGAAGATTCTATCTAAATGTACTTATAGTACTGTCACTTGTTGACATTGTAAGTTATATTCCACTCTCATTGGATATTGTTTAATCTCTTTTATTAAAAAAAATGGTCTACAGGTATCCATACTTGCTAATTACAGAACACCATTTTATTACATGTTTTTTTTGTATTCTCCTTTTTGGTGGTAGGTCAGCTTTAATATTGCAGATAGACTGTAGCTTCCAAAAATATAATTGTCTGCATAAGTTCCAATGCCCCATTTATATATATATATATTTTTGTAAATATAAACTCAGCATGAAAAGAAACGTCCTCTCACTGTTAACTGCGTTGATTTTCAGCAAGCTTAACATGTGTAAATGTTTGTATGAACACAAGATTCAACAACTGAGACATAAACTGAACAAGTTCCACAGACATGTGACTAACAGAAGTGGAATAATGTGTCCCTGAACAAAGGGGGGTTCAAAATCAAAAGAAACAGTCAGTACTGGCCACCAGCTGCTTTAAGTACTGCAGTGCAGCTCCTCCTTGTGTACCGCACCAGATGTGCCAGTTATTGCTGTGAGTGGTTACCCCATTCTTCCACCAAGGCACCTGCAAGTTCCTGGAAATTTCTGGGGGGAATGGCCATAGCCCTCACCCTCCAATCCAACAGGTCCCAGACGTGCTCAATGGGATTAAGATCCTGGCTCTTCGCTGGTCATGGCAGAACACTGACATTCCTGTCTTACAGGAAATCACGCACAGAACGAGCAGTATGACCTGCCTTACAACAGGCCTACAAACCCTCAGTCCAGCCTCTTTCAGCCTATTGCGGACAGTCTGAGCACTGATGGATGGATTATGCGTTCCTGGTGTAACTCGGGCATTTGTTATTGCCATCCTGTATCTGTCCCGCAGGTGTGATGTTCGGATGTACCGATCCTGTGCAGGTGTTGTCCTCGCTGTTGCAGGCCACGGGTAACAATCAGCTGTCTGTCTTGTCTCCATGTCTTAGGCATCTCACAGTACGGACGTTGCAATTTATTGCCCTGGCCACATCTGCAGTCCTCATGCCTCCTTGCAGCATGCCTAAGGCACGTTCACGCAGATGAGCAGTGACCCTGGGCATCTTTCTTTTGGTGTTTTTCAGAGTCCGTAGAAAGGCCCCTTTAGTGTCCTAAGTTTTCATAACTGTCACCTCAATTACCTACCGTCTGTAAACTGTTAGTGTCTTACTGACCGTTCCACAGGTGCATGTTCATTAATTGTTTATGGTTCATTGAACAGCATGGGAAACAGTGTTCAAACCCTTTACCATGAAGATCTGTGAAGTTATTTGGATTTTCTATGACTTATATATATATATACATATAAAATACATAAACCCCTCCCATTTATATCTGCAGACCTATTATTTGCCATATATTTTAAACTTAACTTTTGTGAAACAGCAATGAACCTGTGCATTCAGAAAGTATTCAGACTCCTTGACTTTTTCCACATTTTATATACTACAGCCTTATTCTAAACTTTATTAAATACCAAAAACCACTCATCAATCTGCACACAATACCCCATAATGCCAAAGCAAAAAAACAGGTTTTTAGTAATGTTTGCAAAAACAAATACAGAAATACCTTATTTACATAAGTATTCAGGGGGTACTAAAACATTTCTGCTGCATTGAAAGTCCCCAAGAACACAGTGCCTCCATATTTCTTAAATGGAAGAAGTTTGGAACCACAAAGACTCTTCCTAGATCCAGCCACCCAGCCACTCTGAACATTTAGGGGAGAAGGGCCTTGGTCAGGGAGGTGACCAAGAACCCAGTGGTCACTCTGATAGAGCTCCAGAGTGCCTCTGTGGAGATGGGAGAACCTTCCAGAAGCACGACCATCTCTGCAGCACTCCACCAATTTTATTCCACCTTTATTTAACCAGGTAGGCAAGTTGAGAACAAGTTCTCATTTACAATTGCGACCTGGCAAAGATAAAGCAAAGCAGTTTGACACATACAACAACACAGTTACACATGGAGTAAAACAAACATACAGTCAATAATAGTGGAAACAAGTCTATATACGATGTGAGCAAATGAGGTGAGATAAGGGAGGTAAAGGCAAAAAAAAGTCCATGGTGGCAAAGTAAATACAATTTAGCAAGTAAAACACTGGAATGGTAGATTTGCAGTGCAAGAAATACAAATAATGGGGTGCAAAGGAGCAAAATAATAAAAAATAAAATAAATACAGTAGGGAAAGAGGTAGTTGTTTGGGCTAAATTATAGATGGGCTATGTACAGGTGCAGTAATCCGTGAGCTGCTCTGACAGTTGGTGCTTAAAGCTAGTGAGGGAGATAAGTGTTTCCAGTTTCAGAGATTTTTGTAGTTTGTTCCAATCATTGGCAGCAGAGAACTGGAAGGAGAGGCGGCCAAAGAAAGAATTGGTTTTGGGGGTGACCAGAGAGATATACTTGCTGGAGCGCGTGCTACAGGTGGGTGATGCTATGGTGACCAGCGAGCAGAGATAAGGGGGGACTTTACCTAGCAGGGTCTTGTAGATGACCTGGAGCCAGTGGGTTTGGCGACGAGTATGAAGCGAGGGCCAGCCAACAAGAGTGTACAGGTCGCAATGGTGGGTAGTATATGGGGCTTTGGTGACAAAACGGATGGCACTGTGATAGACTGCATCCAATTTGTTGAGTAGGGTATTGGAGGCTATTTTGTAAATTACATTGCCGAAGTTGAGGATTGGTAGGATGGTTAGTTTTACAAGGGTATGTTTGGCAGCATGAGTGAAGGATGCTTTGTTGCGACATAGGAAGCCAATTATAGATTTAACTTTGGATTGGAGATGTTTGATGTGGGTCTGGAAGGTGAGTTTACAGTCTAACCAGACACCTAGGTATTTGTAGTTGTAAATATTCTAAGTCGGAGCCGTCCAGAGTAGTGATGGCGGGCAGGTGTAGGCAGCAATCGGTTGAAGAGCATGCGTTTAGTTTTACTTGTATTTAAGAGCAATTGGAGGCCACGGAAGGAGAGTTGTATGGCATTGAAGCTTGCCTGGAGGCTTGTTAACACAGTGTCCAAAGAAGGGCCAGAAGTATACAGAATGGTGTCATCTGCGTAGAGGTGGATCAGACTCACCAGCAGCAAGAGCGACATCATTGATGTATACAGAGAAGAGAGTCGGTCCAAGAATTGAACCCTGTGGCACCCCCATAGAGACTGCCAGATGTCCAGACAGCAGACCCTCCAATTTGACACACTGAACTCTATCAGAGAAGTAGTTGGTGAACCAGGCGAGGCAATTATTTGAGAAACCAAGGCTATCGAGTCTGCCGATGAGGATGTGGTGATTGACAGTCGATTGCCTTGGCCAGGTCAATGAATACGGCTGCACAGTATTGTTTCTTATCGATGGCGGTTAAGATATCGTTTAGATCCTTGAGCGTGGCTGAGGTGCACCCATGACCAGCTCTGAAACCAGATTGCATAGCAGAGAGGGTATGGTGAGATTCGAAATGGTCGGTAATCTGTTTGTTGACTTGGCTGGGTCAAGAGTGTCCCCCCTTTGAAGAGGGGGATGACCGCAGCTGCTTTCCAATCTTTGGGAATCTCAGACAACATGAAAGAGAGGTTGAAGAGGCTAGTAATAGGGGTGGCAACAATTTCGGCAGATCATTTTAGAAAGAAATGTTCCAGATTCTCTAGCCCGGCTGATTTGTAGGGGTCCAGATGGTGCAGCTCTTTCAGAACATCAGCTGACTGGATTTGGGAGAAGGAGAAATGGGGAAGGCTTGGGCGAGTTGCTGTGGGGGGTGCAGTGCTGTTGACCGGGTAGGGGTAGTCAGGTGGAAAGCATGGCCAGCCGTAGAAAAATGCTTATTGAAATTCTCAATTATAGTGGATTTATCAGTGGTGACAGTGTTTCCTATCTTCAGTGCAGTGGGCAGCTGGGAGGAGGTGTTCTTATTCTCCATGGACTTTACAGTATCCCAGAACTTTTTTGAGTTAGTGTTGCAGGAAGCAAATTTCTGCTTGAAAAAGCTAGCCTTGGCTTTTCTAACTGACTGTGTATATTGGTTTCTAGCTTCCCTGAAAAGCTGCATATAACGGGGGCTGTTCGATGCTAATGCAGAACGCCATAGGATGTTTTTGTGTTGGTTAAGGGCAGTCAGGTCTGGGAAAACCAAGGGCTATATCTGTTCCTGGTTCTAAATTTCTTGAATGGGGCATGCTTATTTAAGATGGTTAGGAAGGCATTTAAAAAAATAACCAGGCATCCCCTACTGACGGGATGAGATCAATATCCTTCCAGGATACCCCATCCAGGTCGATTAGAAAGGCCTGCTCGCTGAAGTGTTTCAGGGAGCGTTTGATAGTGATGAGTGGAGGTTGTTTGACCGCTGTCCCATTACGGATGCAGGCAATGAGGCAGTGATTGCTGAGATCTTGGTTGAAGACAGCAGAGGTGTATTTAGAGGGCAAGTTGGTTAGGATGATATCCATGAGGGTGCCCGTGTTTTTGGCTTTGGGGAGTTACCTTGTAGGTTCATTGATAATTTGTGTGAGATTGAGGGCATCAAGCTTAGATTGTAGGATGGCTGGGGTGTTAAGCATGTTCCAGTTTAGGTCGCCTTGCAGCACGAGCTCTGAAGATAGATGGGGGGCAATCAGTTCACATATGGTGTCCAGAGCACAGCTGGGGGCAGAGGGTGGTCTATAGCAGGCGACAACGGTGAGAGACTTGTTTTTAGAGAGGTGGATTTTTAAAAGTAGAAGTTCAAATTGATTGGGTACAGACCTGGATAGTAGGACACAACTCTGCAGGCTATCTTTGCAGTAGATTGCAACACCGCCCCCTTTTGGCAGTTCTATCTTGTCTGAAAATGTTGTAGTTAGGGATGAACATTTTAGAATTGTTGGTGGTCTTCCTAAGCCAGGATTCAGACTCAGCTAGAACATCTGGGTTGGCAGAGTGTGCTAAAGCAGTGAATAGAACAAACTTAGGGAGGAGGCTTCTAATGTTAACATGCATGAAACCAAGGCTATTACGATTACAGAAGTCATCAAAAGAGAGCGCCTGGGGAATAGGAGTGGAGCTAGGCACTGCAGGGCCTGGATTCACCTCTACATCACCAGAGGAAAAGAGGAGGAGGAGGAGGAGTAGGATAAGGGTACGGCTAAAATAAATGAGAATTGGTTGTCTAGAACGTCTGGAAAAGAGAGTAAAAGGAGGTTTCTGGGGGCGATGAAATAGCTTCAAAGTATAATGTACAGACAAAGGTATGGTAGGATGTGAATACAATGGAGGTAAACCTAGGTATTGAGTGATGATGAGAGAGATATTGTCTCTAGAAACATCACTGGTGGAACTAATAGGTTGGATAAGGTATAGTGAGCAGGACTAGAGGCTCTACAGTGAAATAAGCCAATAAACACTAACCAGAACAGCAATGGACAAGGCATATTGACATTAAGGAGAGGCATGCTTAGTCAAGTGATCAAAAGGGTCCAGTGAGTAGTGAGGTTGGTTGGGGTCAAGGCGATTTAGTCAGCTAGCCGGGCCATCGGTAGCAAGCTAGCATAGGATGGAGGTCTGTTTTTAGCCACCTCGTGCGTTTCCGTCGGTAGGATTAGTGGGGTTCCGTGTGGTAGAGGGGATCAATCCAATTCGCAAAAAAAATAGATATAGTTATAGAGGCCCAAGAAAAAAAATCTCTATCTATTCAGATGGCAGCCGATAAGACAGCTAACAATTAGCGGACTGCAGATGGGCGTTCAGGTAACGTCGCGATGGAGGCGCCAGCTGGATAACTCCCTCGGGCAGATAACGTCGGTAGTCCAGTTGTGAAGGCCCGGTGGGGCTCTGCATTGGCAGTAAAACGGGTCCGGACGGGAAAGGTGATTGAAGCCCAGGAGTGGCTGATGGAACTCTTCAGCTGGCTAGCCGGAATAATTTATGTTTGCTCCGGGATCGACGTAAGCCGATAGTCACACGGATAGCAGCTAGCTAGCTGCGAGATCCAGGTGTAAATGTCCAGAGCTTGCCTTTGAAATCCGGGGACATGGAGAGAAAAATAGGTCCGGTATGTTCCGGTCGAGCTGTGCCGTACAAAACTGGCGATAGATTTTCGAGCTAAAGGATAGCTGATGACCACAAACCGTGGTTAGCTGAATACTAACGATTAGCCAGTAAAGAAGCTAACTAGCTTCTGGCTAGCTTCTGACTAGCTTCTGATTAGCTTCTGGTTAGCTTCAGGCTAGCTTCTCGCTAGCTTCTGGTTAGCTTCTGGCTAGTTTCTGGTTAGCTTCTATGGAGGATTTCAGATTTGAGGTAAATAATACTTTTTAAAAAATAAATTGGTGAGGCGGGTTGCAGGAGAGTGTTTTGAAGTTGAGTTTATGGAAAAGAAAAAAAGGTACGCGAAGAAAGTTGTAAATATATATATATATATATGGGACAAGACAAGACGAGGACAAAGGATAAGTCAGGCCTTCATGGTAGAGTCACCAGATGGAAGCTACTCCTCAGTAAAAGACACATGACAGCCCACTTGGAGTTTGCCGAAAAGCACCTAAAGGACTCAGACCATGAGAAACAAGATTTTCTGGTCTGATGAAACCAAACTCTTTGGCCTGAATGCCAAGCGTCACGTCTGGAGGAAACCTAGCATCATCCCTACGGTGAAGCATGGTGGTGGCAGCATCATGTTGTGGGTGATGTTTGTCAGTGGCAGATACTGGGAGACTAGTCAGTATCGAGGGAAAGATGAACAGAGCAAAGTAGAGAGAGATCCTTTATGAAAACCTGCTCCAGAGTAAAGGTTCATCTTCCAACAGGACAACGACCCTAATTACACAGCCAAGACGATGCGTGAGTGGCTTTGGGATTTTTTATTTAATCCATTTTAGAATGAGGCTGTAATGTAACAAAATGTGGAAAAAGTCAAGGGGTCTGAATACTTTCCGAATGCACTATATATAACATTCTATTGGTCCTTAAATTAAACTGGTATACTTTTTATTTATCACAATTTTCTCTAACCAATTCAGTCTTTAATGCAGGGCCGACAGACAAGTTCCTTACTTTTTCCACCTACCACTTACCTCTTCTATTTTTGCGGTAATGCTGCAATTAGTTGGTTGTAATTTTGGGTTGAGCAGACATGTACACATATTTTTGTTAGCTGCATGTGTGACATAACTCCACCAGTTCTATTTATGATATCATTTACAAAGATTATACTTTTGTTTTATTATTCCAAAAATAATGTATTTTTTGTCAATTAGTACATTTGAATTTAACCACAACATTTGTTTTATTATTTGTTATGTCTTCTCTGGTGGATTAAATTGAAGTTCCAACCAGCTTTCTATGACTTGTTAAAAATTGCAAAATGTTGTAGATTATTTCATTTTCATTCATTTCATGTTTTTCCACAAATAGACAATTATTTTCCTTTCCATGGTAGCAAGATCTTATCTATTTTTGCTAACTTTCTATTAAAATGTATTGTAGTGATATTATTTATTTATTTTGGGATATGTATACTGAATATGTGTACATCCCCGTTAGACCATTTTATTGGTATACTACATGGTAATGTTACAGTTGTATTTTTTTGTGATCCAATACGTAATGTAGTACACTTATCATAATTTGGTTGTAATCCAGAGAGGTTAGAAAAAGTATCTAGATCCTCTGAGGCTGAGTGATTCTAATTGTGGATTTAAAAGAAAGCATGAATCATCCGCGTACAAGGACACCTTTGTTTTTAAGCCCTGGATTTCTAACCCCTTGATATTATTGTTGGATCTGATACTTACATTTCGATGGCCATAATAAATAGATATGCCGATAGTGGACAACCTTGTTTTACTCCTCTTGACCGTTTAATACTTTCTGGGAAGTAGCCATTATTTACTATTTTACACCTAGGGTTACTATACATAACTTTAACTCATTTTGTAAGAGATTCTCCAAAATGGAAATATTCCAGGCATTTATATATTCATTTCAGTCGTACTTCATCAAAAGCCTTTTCAAAGTCAGCTATGAATACCAGGCCTGGTTTCCCAGATTGTTCATAGTGTTCTATTGTTCCAGTACTTGTCTTATATTATCTCCAATGTATCGTCCATGTAAAAAAAAATCTGTCTGATTAGGAAGAATAATATCCGACAATACCTTTTTGCATCACAACACTGGAGTGTAAGGGGCCAATTTTTTAAATGGACTGGATCTTTATATTTACCACTTGAATCATGTTCTTGTTGACTATCTGATAATATACTATTTTTATGGGAGTGGTTAAAACATGCTAATAAAGGTCCTCTGAGTATATCAAAAAAGGTTTGATATACCTTCACTTGTATTCCATCCAGCCCTGGAGTTTTCCCGGACTTAATGGCTTTAATTGCATTAAGAAGCTCCTCCTCTGTAATTTGGCCTCCACATGAGTCTTTCTGAATAGCTGTTCAGTTTATATCATTAATAGAAGAAAGAAAGTCCATTCAATTAACTTCGATTAGTGGAGATGGAGGAGACTGAAATGAAAACATATGCTTAAAATACTTTGCTTCCTATTTCAAAATATTGTTTGATGAATCATGGGTGACTCTAAAGGTGACTTCTATCACAAACTGAATTATGAATTCAATCCTAGAATTCAAGCATAATATCACATCCACAGTGGAAAGCGGTTGGGAATCTGGACAAATCACCAAAATAGAATGTGAATTTCCTAAGATACAATGCTAAATTCCACAAACAAGTGTCTCCTCTCCTAGGTAGACCCATTGTAGCAGCAATTGACTCTGTGACTTCCAACATTTCTAAGTTTGTGGACCACCACATTAAACCTATGGTTGAGAATCTCCCATCTTATGTCAAAGACACTAGTCACATGATCTCATTGATAGAGGGCTTAGGAAGGATACCAGAGGGCACCCTGCTGGCCACCTTTGATGTGGAGAGCTTGTACACTAACATCCCACATACTGGAGGCTTGCAGGCACTGTAACACATCCTTCAGCAGAAAGACCCTACCCTTGCTCCATCCAATGATTGCATCTTGCAACTCACTGAACTGGAATTATCCAAAAACGACTTCATCTTTGAGTCAGACTTTTTCCTTCAATTTCGTAGTGTAACTATGGGCTCCCCCTTTGCCCCCAACTATGCAAACCTGTATGTGGGACAATTTGAGGAAGCACTCATTCACAAACAGAGACACTCCCCCTACTTTCTAAAATCCTCATATGGAATAGATAAATAGATTATGTCTTTGTGCTCTGGGAAGGAAGTCAGCAGGAATGAATTAATTCCAAACTCTGGTAAACGAGAGCTCTGAAAATCACCAAACATACTGATGAGAGAAAAATAATCTACCTAGACTTTTGAATCAGCAAAGAGAATGATGCATTACATACAGACTTAGACACTAAATGAGAGGCTACATGGACAAAACTGTTGATGCTGCAGTGATGCAAATATCTCAAAAACCAAGAGAGGAATTGCTAAAAAAAAACTAAACCAAAGAAGAAAAACAGTATTTTGCACTAAGCACACCAAGTGTTCGGAGAAAATGAAAGAAATCCTGAAAAAGCACTGGCATATTCTTCAATCAGACAAAAAAATCGCACACCTCTTCAAGGAACCACCACTGGTGGTCTATAAGTGTGGTCGCAATATTGGACATAGCTTAGTGAGATCTGATCTGCTCCCTGAACCCACTCAGACACTCTTGACGCCCATTCCAAATGGAAACTACAAATATTGCTCATGCGCACAGTGCAATAGCATGACAAGAACATCCTTCTTCAGACACCCACATACAGGTAGAAAAATCCCTGTTAGGGGTATCATCTCGTGCAAGACAGAGGGAGTAAATCTATCTCATCACCTGTTCATGTGGGAAATCATACGTAGGACAAACGAAAAGACAACGCATAGCTGAACACCACTGCTCAATTGGGTGTAAGAACACTGACTATCCAGTAGCAGCTCACTTTGTTGAAGCTAACCATCCCATCTCCTCCCTCAAATACACAGGCATTGAGCATGTTGCTCTACCAAGGAGAGGAGGTAACATCAAGATTCTACTACTACAGAAGGGTGCCTACTGGATATCCTGTTTAAAAACATTGACCCCTTAGTGGTCGGAATATTTACTTTGATCTCAGGCCCTTTTATGAACAACTATATTTTCTATGAAGAAGTCTTAAGCTGTAGAAAGAATATATACATTTTTATCAGCATACACCCAATATGTTCCCCCTGTTGATGATGCTTATTATGCATTACGGTTAAACCAAAATATTACTCCCCTAGAAGGCCAGCATCCCAGAGTCGCCTCTTCACTGTTGACACCTAGGCTGGTGTTTTGCGGGTACTATTTAATGAAGCTGCCAGTTGAGGACTTGTGAGGCGTCTGTTTCTCTAACTAGACACTCTAATGTACTTGTCCTCTTGCTCAGTTGTGCACGTGGGGCTCCCACTCTTCTTTCTATTCTGGTTAGGGCCAGTTTGCTCTGTTCTGTGAAGGGAGTAGTACACAGCGTTGTATGAGATTTTCAGTTTCTTGGCAATTTCTCACATGGAAAAGCCTTCATTTCTCAGAACAAGAATAGACAGCAGTTTCAGAAGAAAGTTCTTTGTTTCTGACCATTTTGAGCCTGTAATCAAACCCACAAATGCTGATGCTCCATATATTCAACTCGTCTAAAGAAGGCCACTTTTTTTCTTTCAAAAACAAGGACACTTTTAAGTGACCTCAAACTTTTCAATGTCTGTTGATGCTAATCTTATGCTAACAATAGCGCAATATATTCAATATGCTGTAAACGTTTGTCTTTCAACAGTTTCACTCAATTCATTCTAATCAACCTAATAATTATGACACACCCCTCACTATTGTCATTGGTTGCACTAATTGCACTGTTTTGTCTATCTAACCTGTTTCAAGCATTCATGACATTACCTTTAAGAAGGCACAGGGACGCCGAAACGTTGGTGTTTTACCCAAAAAATGACTGGAAGTTTATACATATGGAGTGTGCGACTCTCTTTGTTTTTATGACTCTGTCATTTGTAGCAAGTTTTAGTAAATTATTTTTGGTAGCATTTCTATGTTGAAGATTAAAAAAGAAATTGCCGCATTTTCCCCCCATATTCCATCCAGTTTGCTTTATTTGTATAACATATTACACTTTATCTTTCTTGAATAAGTTCCTCCATTTCTTTTAGTTTTTCCTCTAACTTATTCTGTGCCTCTATGGTAAAGTTTCTATTGCTATCTATCTGTACAGTTAGTCCTTTCAGTTCCTTTATTAATGTGGACTCTTTAGACCGAAATTGCTTCTGTTTTAGAGATGAGTACTGAATTGCATGGCCTTTACAGGCACGTTTAAAAATGGCCCATACAATAAGGTGATCTGCTGGAACTATGTTTGTCACGTGTGCTCCCTCTCCGGCCTCTAGGTCACTAGGCTGGCTGCTCGTTAGGGCGTACACCTGTCACCAGCGATACGTGCATCATGACACTCAACTGGACTCCATCACCTCCTTGATTACCTGCCCTTAATATGTCACTCCCTTTGGTTTCTTCCCCAGTCGTCATTGTTCCTGTTTCATGTCGGTGCGCTGTTTGTGTTTCTTGTATTGTTCATTTATTAATTAAATGTATTCACTCCCTGCGCCAAATACAACAGGTGTAGACCTTACAGTGAAATGTTTACTTACATACAAGCCCTTAACCAACAATGCAGTTTAAGAAAATACCTACATTTTTTCAAGAAATAACAAATCATTCAAGAGCAGCAGTGAATAACAGTAGCGGGGTTATATACAGGGGATACCAGTACTGTGTCAATGTGTGGGGGCACCGGTGTCCAGTTAATTGAGGAAATGATGTACATGTAGGTAGAGTTATTAAAGTGGATTTGCATAGATAATAACAGAGAGTAGCAGCAGCGTAAGGGGGGGGGGGCGGTGCAAAAGTGTGGGTAGCCATTTGATTAGCTGTTCAGGAGTCTTATGGCTTGGGGGCAGAAGCTGTTAAGAAGCCTCTTGGACCTAGACTTGGCGCTCCGGTATCGCTTGCCGTGCGGTAGCAGAGACAACAGTCTATGACTAGGGTGGCTGGAGTCTTTGGCTTTTGTCTTTTAGGGCCGTCCTCTGACAACGCCTGGTATAGTGGTTCTGGATAGCAGGAAGCTTGGATGGTGCCAGGTTTCCACCAGATGTTGACTTTCAGGCCAAAGAGTTCAATCTTGGTTTCATCAGACCAGAGAATCCTATTTCTTTAGGTCTTTTTTGGCAAACTCCAAATGGGCTTTCATGTGCCTTTTACTAAGGAGTGGCTTCTGTCTGGCCACTCTACCATAAAGGCCTGATTGGTGGAGTGTTGCAGAGATGATTGTCCTTCTGGAAGGTTCTCCCATCTCCACAGATGATTTCTGGAGCTCTTTCAGAGTGACCATCGGGTTCTTGGTCACATCCCTGACAGAAATGTCAAAAAACTGTTTTTGCTTTGTTATTATGGGATATTGTGTGTAGATTAACGAGGAAAAAATACAATTGAATCAATTTTAGAATAAGGCTATAACGTAACAAAATGTGGAAAAAGTCAAGTTGTCTGAATACTTTCCGAATACACTGTTTATATACACAGTACCAATGAAAAGTTTGGACACACCTACACATTCCAGGGTTTTTCTTATTTTTTTATATTTTTTATACTTTTAGGAAAAGTAATTATGGTGTATAGTGTGTAGATTGATGAGGATTTTTTATTGATTTCATACATTTTACAATAAGGCTGTAACATAACAAGATGTAGAAAAAGTCAATGGGTCTGAATAGTTTCCAAATGCACTGTATGTTTGTAAACTTACCATTAAATAGTACCATAGTGATTGAGTGTCCATATAGCTGTTTCCCCCCATCCCAAGTTGGGTTGTCATCCCAGTGACCAGCAGGCCACCTCCATCCCCTGGGATTCCAGGGCCCCTGAGAGACCAGGACCCATCCTTCGAAAAGATCACCCAGTGCCACCCATAGAACAGAAGCAGATCAACCGCCAAAAGCATTTCCAATGATTATTACCTCTAATCAGGATTGTTACCTCTAATCAGGATTGTTACCTATAATCAGGATTGTTACCTATAATCAGGATTGCCATTACCAAAATTACATTTTTGGCAATCAATTATTATTATAGCTAACAATTATTGTGATTCATCCTATATTGTCCATAAATTCATTACCCCATAGCAACAGATGTGGGATACATACTGTACACACACACATACTCATACACACACAACCGCTTTCCCCCACAAACAACCACAAGGCCAGATGTTCACCAGTTGTTCCATCCCCGAGCCCATCTCAAGAAAGGACTTCATGTGCGAATGCATATACAGTTGCAACTGTTTGCAAAATTTTGCAAAAATGGGGAGATTTTATTAATTACACCTTCACACTCCTGGGCCAGACTACACTCAATTATATGACCCACTGAAGAGATGAGTCTTCAGTAAAGACTTAAAGGTTGAGACTGAGTTTGCGTCTCTCACACGGGTAGGCAGACCATTCCATAAAAATGGAGCTCTATAGGAGAAAGCCCTGCCTCCAGCTGTTTGCTTAGGAAATTCTAGGGACAATTAGGAGGCCTGCGTCTTGTGACCGTAGCGTACGTGTAGGTATGTACGGCAGGACCAAATCAGAGAGATAGGTAGGAGCAAGCCCATGTAATGCTTTATAGGTTAGCAGTAAAACCTTGAAATCAGCCCTTGCCTTGACAGGAAGCCAGTGTAGGGAGGCTAGCACTGGAGTAATATGATCAAATTTTTGGGTTCTAGTCAGGATTCTAGGAGCCGTATTTAGCACTAACTGAAGTTTATTTCGTGCTTTAGCCGGAAAGTAGAGCATTGCAGTAGTCTAACCTAGAAGTAACAAAAGCATGGATTAATTTTTCTGCATCATTTTGGACAGAAAGTTCTGATTTTTGCAATGTTATGTAGATGAAAAAAAGCTGTCCTTGAAACAGTCTTGATATGTTAGTCAAAAGAGAGATCAGGGTCCAGAGTAACGCCGAGGTCCTTCACAGTTTCATTTGAGACGACTGTACAGCCATTAAGATTAATTGTCAGATTCAACAGAAGATCTCTTCGTTTCTTGGGACCTAGAACAAGCATCTCTGTTTTGTCCGAGTTTAAAAGTAGAACGTTTGCAGCCATCCACTTCCTTATGTCTGAAACACAGGCTTCTAGCGAGGGCAATTTTAGGGCTTCACCATGTTTCATTGAAATGTACAGCTGTGTGTCATCCGCATAGCAGTGAAAGTTAACATTATGTTTTCAAATGACATCCCCAAGAGGTAAAATATATAGTGAAAACAATAGTGGTCCTAAAACGGAACCTTGAGGAACACCGAAATGTGCAGTTGATTTGTCAGAGGACAAGCCATTCACAGAGACAAACTGATATATTTTCCCGACATATAAGATCTAAACCAGGCCAGAACTTGTCCGTGTAGACCAATTGGGGTTTCCAATCTCTCCAAAATAATATGGTGATCGATGGTATCAAAAGCAGCACTAAGGTCTAGGAGCACGAGGACAGATGCAGAGCCTCGGTCTGATGCCATTAAAAGGTAATTTACCACCTTCACAAGTGCAGTCTCAGTGCTATGGTGGGGTCTAAAACCAGACTGAAGCATTTCGTATACATTGTTTGTCTTCAGGAAGGCAGTGAGTTGCTGCGAAACAGCCTTTTCAAAAAAATTTGAGAGGAATGGAAGATTCAATATAGGCCTATAGTTTTATTTTCTGGGTCAAGGTTTGGCTTTTTCAAGAGAGACTTCAAGAGAGAGAGACTCACTTTTAGTGAGTTTGATACACATCCGGTGGATAGAGAGCCGTTTATTATGTTCAACATAGAGCTGCTTCCTGTGCTTGGCCCTCCTATCAGTAGTTTAGTTGGAATAGGGTCCAGTATGCAGCTTGAAGGTTTAGAGGCCATGATTATTTTCATCATTGTGTCAAGAGATATAGTACTTAAACACTTGAATGTCTCTTTTGATCCTAGGTCCTGGCAGAGTTGTGCAGACTCAGGACAACTGAGCTTTGAAAGAATACCTAGATTTAACGAGGAGTCCGTAATTTGCTTTCTAATAATCATGATGTTTTCCTCAAAGAAGTTCATGAATTTATTACTGCTGAAGTGAAAGCCATCCTCACTTGGGGAATGCTGCTTTTTAGTTAGCTTTGCGACAGTATCAAAAATACATTTGGATTGTTCTTATTTTCCTCAAATAAGTTGGAAATATAGGACGATCGAGCAGCAATGAGGGCTCTTCGATACTGCACGGTACTGTCTTTCCAAGCTAGTCGGAAGACTTCCAGTGTGGTGTGGTGCCATTTCCGTTCCAATTTTCTGGAAGCCTGCTTCAGAGCTCGGGTATTTTCTGTATATCAGGGAGCCAGTTTCTTATGAGAAACGTTTTTAGGGGTGCAACTGCATCTAGGGTATTGCGCAAGGTTAAATGGATTTCCTCAGTTATGTGGTTAACTGATTTTGTCCTCTAACGTCCTTGGGTAGGCAGAGGGAGTCTGGAAGGGCATCAAGGAATCTTTGTGTTGTCTGTGAATTTATAGCACGACTTTTGATGCTCCTTGGTTGGGGTCTGAGCAGATTATTTGTTGCAATTGCAAACGTAATAAAATGGTGGTCCGAAAGTCCAGGATTTTGAGGAAAAACATTAAGATCCACAACATTTATTCCATGGGACAAAACTAGGTCCAGAGTATGACTGTGACAGTGAGTAGGTCCAGAGACATGTTGGACAAAACCCACTGAGTCGATGATGGCTCCGAAAGCCTTTTGGAGTGGGTCTGTAGACTTTTCCATGTGAATATTAAAGTCACCAAAAATTGTCTGCTATGACTACAAGGTCCGATAGGAATTCAGGGAACTCAATGAGGAACGCTGTATATGTCGAAGGAGGCCTGTAAACAGTAGCTATAAAAAGTGATTGAGTAGGCTGCATAGATTTCATGACTAGAAGCTCAAAAGACGAAAACTGAATTATTTTTTTTGTAAATTGAAATTTGCTATCGTAAATGTTAGCAACACCTCCGCCTTTGTGGGATGCACGGGGGATATGGTCACTAGTGTAACCAGGAGGTGAGGCCTCATTTAACACAGTAAATTAATCTGGCTTAAGCCATGTTTCAGTCAGGCCAATCACATCAAGATTACATCAAATAAAATTTGATTTGTCACATACACATGGTTAGCAGATGTTAATGCGAGTTTAACGAAATGCTTGTGCTTCTAGTTTCGACAAAGCAGTAATAACCACCGAGTAATCTAACCTAACAATTTCACAACAACTACCTTATACACACAAGTGTAAAGGGATGAAGAATATATACATAAAGATATATGAATGAGTGATGGTACAGAATGGCATAGGCAAGATGCAGTAGATGGTATCAAGTACAGTATATACATATGAGATGAGTAATGTAGGGTATGTAAACATAAAAGTGGCATTGTTTAAAGTGGCTAGTGATACATGTATTACATAAAGATGGTAAGATGCAGTAGATGGTAGAGTACAGTATATACATATGAGATGAGTAATGTAGGGTATGTAAACATATAAAGTGGCATTGTTTAAAGTGGCTGGTGATACATTTTTTACATACATTTTTCCAATATTAAAGTGGCTGGAGTTGAGTCTGTATGTTGGCAGCAGCCACTCAATGTTAGTGGTGGCTGTTTAACAGTCTGATGGCCTTGTGATATAAGCTGTTTGTCAGTCTCTCGGTCCCTGCTTTGATGCACCTGTACTGACCTCACCTTTTGGATGATAGCGGGGTGAACAGGCAGTTGCTCGGGTGGGCTAGGTACAAGGTCGTCAAGGTTCTCATTAGCAGCATTGAGAAATTCCTTGTATATTGTGCTCACCCATCAGGGGGCTTTGGCTTTGTAGGACCAACCCTGCCAGGCAGGCTCAGTATCTTGTGGAGACGATTCTGCTTTAGTGGCTCTCTGACCACATTTATCTCTCTGTTTTGGCTGTGTATAGGCTACTTACAGTAGGCCCAGAAAACAGATAAAGCCTTCTCCTTAGTGTATGGGTCGCTCAGGTGGGGTGTAAAATTAATATCCCATATCACAAAATTGAAAGCTCTCTCTCAAAACCCCAACGCAAAATTGAAAGCTCTCTCTCAAAACCCTAACACAAAATTGAAAGCTCTCTCTCAAAACCCCAACACAAAATTGAAAGCTCACTCTCAAAACCCCTGCTCACAGACACTCATGGGCTCTGGGATTTGCAACCATTTTCCTTTTTCACTCACTTAACTCCACACTTTTTCCAAACACAAAAACACACACCCCACCTTACATCACCATACACCCGCACATACCCACATACTGTGCCTTCTATGTCCTCTGTTTGCTGTGTTTTTATCCCTACCATGTTGTGTTCCACTTCCATATATTTAGTATTTAGCTAATTATCCTTTCTTCTAATGCTGTCTTATCTATTCATAAAATACTATAAATAGAAAGTCGAATACTAATTATTTTACAACTTGAATATAGTGTAGTGTAGTTGTAGTTTATTTCTTTACAGGCTACCATTTTCCTATTGTTACAATATTTCTCACCACTTTATCCGTGACTTTTCAATTACTAAAATAACCACATTAACCCTAAATATAAGCAACCTTTTCCACCAAAAGTTGGGCTCGTCCGGGATTTGAACCCGGGACCTCTCGCACCCTAAGCGAGAATCATACCCCTAGACCAACGAGCCACCAACGAAATTCTTGTCCTACAGTTAAAGTTTCGTCCTTTTCTCCTCCTCATAGGCCTGTGTGTCAATTTCCAGTGTGTGATGTGGCAAATTTTTTCTGAGTACAATTCTACTGTTAGACTGCCCTCTGGTGGTAGTCACAAACACTGTTTTGGAAGTTTTTACTTACATTGTCAGAATTGCAAACAAAACCTTTGTGACTGACATGTTTATGAATAACTGTAGACTTGCCTGTTATCGTTTGTATTGTGGAAATTGAGGACTATGCATGACTATAGTGTTACAGGTAAAAAAAAACATCGAATTTTCACAGCGGTTGACAGATAAGAGAATTTATAAAGTAGCCTTGCCTATTGTTGACAGTCCTTATAATACTATAGTTAAGCAATCATGCCCGAGGAGGTGTGGTATTTGGCCAATATACTACGGCTAAGGGCTGTTCTTAGCACGACGCAACGTGGAGTGCCTGGACACAGTCCTTAGCCACCAACAAACCGGACTGAAAAAATGCCACATCATATTTAAACTTCTCCCCGTTTTCATTGGCTCGACATGTTCACAAACTGAATAAAGGCAATTTATTTCCTCAAAAAGTGGGCTCGTCCGGGATTTGAACCCGGGACCTCTCGCACCCAAAGCGAGAATCATACCCCTAGACCAACGAGCCATGTAGAAAAAATCAGTACAACATAGATTTTAAACTCTACTCCCTTCCACCCCTGTCACTGACGTCAAGAATGTGTGAAATCTGAGGAAATGTCCTCAGTGGAACTGTGACTTCACTGACCTTAAATGGTAATCATGGTTTTATGTATTTATTTTATTTAACCTTTAATTAACTAGGCAAGTCAGTTAATAACAAATTCTTATTTACAATGATGGCCTACCAAAAGGCAAAAGGCCTTCTGTGGGGACGTGGGCTGGGATTAAAAAATATACATATATTTTTTAAATATTTTTTTTAAATTAAGAAATAAAATATAGGACAAAAGACACATCACGACAAGAGAGACAACACACCACTACATAAAGAGAGACCTAAGACAACAACATACAGTGCCTTGCGAAAGTATTCGGCCCCCTTGAACTTTGCGACCTTTTGCCACATTTCAGGCTTCAAACATAAAGATATAAAACTGTATTTTTTTGTGAAGAATCAACAACAAGTGGGACACAATCATGAAGTGGAACGACATTTATTGGATATTTCAAACTTTTTTAACAAATCAAAAACGGAAAAATTGGGCGTTCAAAATTATTCTTGTTAACTTGTAATGTCACAGCCTGATTCTAAAATGGATTAAAGACGTTTTTTCTTCATACACACAAAACCCCATAATGACAAAGCGAAAACACATTGTTTTAAATACATTTTGCAAATGTATAAAAAATTGAAATGGAAATACCTTATTTACATAAATCTTCTTAGGGCTAGACCCCTTTTGTTCTCCATTGCCACCTGAATGACGTGCCCATAGCACCCTTTGCTATGAGACTCAAAATTTAGCTCAGGTGCATCCTATTTCCATGGATCATGCTTGAGTTGTTTCAACAACTAGATTGGAGTCCACCTGTGGTAAATTCAATTGATTGGACAACTTCTCCCCCTCAGGAGACTGACAAGATTTGGAATGGGTCCCCAGATCCTCAAAAACATTATACTGCTGCACCATCGAGAACATTGGTTGCATCACCGCCTGGTATGGCAACTGCTCGGCATCTGACTGTAAAGCGCTACAGAGGGCAGTGCATACGGCCCAGTACATCACTGGGGCCAAGCTTCCTGCCACCCAGGACCTATTTACTAGGCGGTGTCAGAGGAAGACCCAAGAAATTGTCAAAGACTCCAGTCACCCAAGTCATAGACGGTTTTCTCTGCTACTGCACGGCAAGCGGTACCGTAGCGCCAAGTCTAGGACCAAGAGGCTCCTTAACAGTTTCTACCCCCAAGCCATAAGGATGCTGAACAATTAATCAATTGGCCACCCGGATTATTTCCAATGACCCCCTCAACCCTTTTTTTTAACACTGCTGCTACTCGCTGTTTATTATCTAGGCATACTCTCTTTACCCCTCTACCTACATGTACAAATGACCTCAACTCAACTGTACCCCCGCACATTGACTCAGTACCAGTAACCCCTGTATACAGCCTCGTTACTCTTATTTGATTGTGTTTTTGAAATTTTATTATTTAAGTTTATTTAATAAATAAATATTTTCTTAACTTTATTTCTTGAACTGCATTGTTGGATAAGGGCTTGTAAGTAAGCATTTCACGGTAAGGTCTACAACTGTTGTATTCGGAGCATGTGACAAATACAATTTTATTTTATTGGGTTTAAAAACAAACAAAAGAGAACTATGTAAAATACATTGTGTCCGTAAAATGTATATAGCATGTATGAACTGGAAGTAGAAACTTAAGTGTTGTTGTCCATTAGTTTACTCCAATTAGGCGAGGGGTGGATTAGGGGAAAAACATAAAGGAAAATATACTATATACTATATATATATATACTATATATATATATATATATATATATATATATATATATATATATATATATATATATATATATATATATATATATATAAAGATATATGGAGGATTGGAAATGATGCAGACAATTACATTGATGGAAGCTACTATCTATCTGCAATATTAAAGCTGATCTACCCCCTAAGAAATAAAAACAGCTGAAGTCGGAAGTTTCCATACACCTTAGCCAAATACATTTCAACTCAGTTCACAATTACTGACATGTAATCCTAGTAAAAATTCCCTGTTTTAGGTCAGTTAGGATCACCATTTTATTTTAAGAATGTGAAATGTCAAAATAATAGTAGAGAGAATGATTTATTTGAGCTTTTATTTCTTTCATCACATTCCCAGTGTGTCAGAAGTTTATACACTCAATTAGTATTTGATAGCATTGCCTTTAAATTGTTTAACTTGGGTCAAACATTTCGCGTAGCCTTCCACAAGCTTCCAACAATAAGTGGGTGAAATTTGGCCCATTCCTCGTGACAGAGCTGGTGTAACTGAGTCGGGTTTGTAGGCCTCCTTGCTCACACATGCTTTTTCAGTTCTGCCCACATATTTTCTATTGGATTGAGGTCAGGGCTTTATGATAGCCACTCCAATACCTTGACTTTGTTGTCCTTAAGCCATTTTGCCACAACTTTGGAAGTATGCTTTGGGTCATTGTCCATTTGGAAGACCCATTTGCGACCAAACTTTAAATTCCTGACTGATGTCTTGAGATGTTGCTTCAATATAGCAACATACAGTGGGCCAAAAAAGTATTTAGTCAGTCACCAATTGTGCAAGTTCTCCCACTTAAAAAGATGAGAGAGGTCTGTAATTTTCATCATAGGTACACTTCAACTATGATAGACAAAATGAGAAAAAAAATCCAGAAAATCACATTGTATGATTTTTAATTAATTAATTTGCAAATTATGGTATAAAATAAGTACTTGGTCACCTACAAACAAGCAAGATTTCTGTCTCTCACAGACCTGTAACTTCTTCTTTAAGAGGCTCCTCTGTCCTCCACTCGTTACCTGTATTAATGGCACCTGTTTGAACTTGTTATCAGGATAAAATACACCTGTCCACAACCTCAAACAGTCACACTCCAAACTCCACTATGGCCAAGACCAAAGAGCTGTCAAAGGACACCAGAAACAAAATTGTAGACCTGCACCAGGCTGGGAAGACTGAATCTGCAATAGGTAAGCAGCTTGGTTTGAAGAAATCAACTGTGGGAGCAATTATTAGGAAATGGAAGACATACAAGACCACTGATAATCTCCCTCGATCTGGGGCTCCACGCAAGATCTCACCCCGTGGGGTAAAAATGATTGCAAGAACGGTGAGCAAAAATCCCAGAACCACACGGGGGGACCTAGTGAATGACCTGCAGAGAGCTGGGACCAAAGTAACAAAGCCTACCATCAGTAACACACTATGCCGCCAGGGACTCAAATCCTGCAGTGCTAGACGTGTCCCCGTGCTTAAGCCAGTACATGTCCAGGCCCGTCTGAAGTTTGCTAGAGAGCATTTGGAAGATCCAGAAGAAGATTGGAAGAATGTCATATGGTCAGATGAAACCAAAATATAACTTTTTGGTAAAAACTCAACTCGTCGTGTTTGGAGGACAAAGAATGCTGAGTTGCATCCAAAGAACACCATACCTACTGTGAAGCATGGGGGTGGAAACATCATGCTTTGTGGCTGTTTTTCTGCAAAGGGACCAGGACGACTGATCCATGTAAAGGAAAGGATGAATGGGGCCATGTATCATGAGATTTTGAGCGAAAACCTCCTTCCATCAGCAAGGGTATTGAAGATGAAACGTGGCTGGGTCTTTCAGCATGACAATGATCCCAAACACACCGCCCGGGCAATGAAGGAGTGGCTTCGTAAGAAGCATTTCAAGGTCCTGGAGTGGCCTACCCAGTCTCCAGATCTCAACCCCATAGAAAATCTTTGGAGGGAGTTGAAAGTCCATGTTGCCCAGCAACAGCCCCAAAACATCACTGCTCTAGAGGAGATCTAAATGGAGGAATGGCCAAAATACCAGCAACAGTGTGTGAAAACCTTGTGAAGACTTACAGAAAACGTTTGACCTCTGTCATTGCCAACAAAGGGTATATAACAAAGTATTGAGATAAACTTTTGTTATTGACCAAATACTTATTTTCCACCATAATTTGCAAATAAATTCATTAAAAATCCCACAATGTGATTTCTGGATTTGTTTCCCTCATTTTGTGTACCTGTGATGAAAATTACAGGCCTCTCTCATCTTTTTAAGTGGGAGAACTTGCACAATTGGTGGCTGACTAAATACTTTTTTGCCCCACTGTAATTTTCCTACCTCATGATGCCATCTATTTTGTGAAGTGCACCAGTCCCTCCTGCAGCAAAGCAACGCCATAACATGATGCTGCCACCCCCGTGCTTCACTGTTGGGATGGTGTTCTTCAGCTTGCAAGCCTCGTTTTACTGTGGCTATAGATGCTTTTGTACCTGTTTCCTCCAGCATCTTCACAAGGTCCTTTGCTGTTGTTCTGGGATTGATTTGCACTTTCCGCACCAAAGTACGTTCATTTCTAGGAGACAGAACGCGTCTCCTTCCTGAGCGGTATGACGGCTGCGTGGTCCCATGGTGTTTATACTTGCATACTATTGTTTGTACAGATGAACATGGTACCTTCAGGCATTTGGAAATTGCTCCCAAGGATGAACCAGACTTGTGGAGGTCTACAATTTCTTTTCTGAGGTCTTGGCTGATTTCTTTTGATTTTCCCATGATGTCAATCAAAGAGGCACTGAGTTTGAAGGTAGGCCTTGAAATACATCCACAGGTACTCCTCCAATTGACTCAAATTATGTAAATTAGCCTATCAGAAGCTTCCGAAGCCATGATATAATTTCTGGAATTGTCCAAGCAGCTTGAAGGCACAATCAACTTAGTGTATGTAAACTTCTGACCCACTGGAACTGTGATACAGTGAATTATAAGTTAAATAATCTGTCTGTAAACAACAACAAAAATACTTGTGTCATGCACAAAGTGTCCTAACCGACTTGCCAAAACTATAGTTTTGTTAACAAGACATTTGTGGAGTGGTTGAAAAACAAGTTTTCATGACTCCAACCTGAGTGTATGTAAACTTCCGACTTCAACTGTATAAATAAATAAAATAATAAAAAGATTCAAAACATCTCCGATTGTAAAACACCTTGTGTTTTCAGTCATGGAATGGTGTTATAGTGTGGACATCTTGAAATTCTCGGTCTGCTCTGGTTCTCCTGATGAACAACTGGAATATCTTTCAGAATATATATGCCAGATACACCACTGAGTAATTCACTTTATAGTATAGTATAGAATAGTATAGTATAGTCCTGGGCCGCATGCACTACCCTCTGCCTTGCATCGGATGCCGATTAGTTGCCATACCAAGCCAGTCAAGATGCTCTCAATAGTGCAGCTGTATAACTTTTTGTGGATGTGATGGCCCATGCCAAATCTTTTCAGCCTCCTGAGGGGGAAGAGGCATTGTCGTCCCCTCTTCACGATTGTGTTTGTGTGTTTGGATCATCATCTGTCCTTAGTGATGCAGACACCAAGGATCTTGAAGCTGTCAACCCACTACAGCCCCATCGATGTAAATGTGCGTGTCCAGCCCCTCATTTCCTGTAGTCCACGATAGGATCTTTTGTCTTGCCCACATTGAGGGAGAGGTTGTTTTCCTGGCACCATACTGCCTGGTCTCTGACCTCCTCTTTATATATAAGGTTTTTCATTGTCATCGGTGATCAGGCCTACCACCATCGTGTCATCGGCAAACTTAATGATGGTGTTGGATTTGTGCGCGGCCATGTAGTCGTGGGTCAATAGGGCGTACAGGAAGGGACTGAGCACTCACCCCTGAGGGGCCACTGTGTTGAGGGTCAGAGTGGCGGATGTGTTGTTGCCTACCCTCACCACCTGGGTGGCCCGTCAGGGAGTCCAGGATCCAGATGCAGAGGGAGGTCCCAGTGTCCTTAGCTAAATGATGAGCTTGGAGGGCATAATGAAGTGGAACACTGAGCTGTAGTCAATGAACAGCATTCTCACAAAGGTGGTCCTTTTGTTAATGTGGGAAAGGGCAGTGTGTAGTGCAATAGAGATTGTGTCATCTGTAGATATGTTGGGGCAGAATGCGAATTGGAGTGGGTCCAGGGTTTCTGGGATGATTGTGTTGATGTGAGCCATAACCAGCCTTTCAAAGCATTTCATGGCTACATATGTGAGTGATATGGGGTAGTAGTCATTTAAACAGGTTACCTTGGCCTTCTTGGAAACAGGGACTATGGTGTTTTGCTTGAAGCATGTAGGTATTACAAACTGTGTCAGGGAGAGGTAAAACATGTCAGTGAAGACACTTTCCAGCTGGTCAGCTCATGCTCTGAGTATGTGTCCTGGTAATCCACCTTGTTAATATTAACCTGTTTATTAAAGGTCTTACTCACATCGGCTATGGAGAGCATGATCATACAGTCTTCCGGAACAGCTGGTGCTCTCACAGATGGTTCAGTGTTGTTTGCCTCGAAAGCAAGCATAGATGGCATTTAGCTCATCTGGTAGGCTCGCATCACTGGGCAGCTCTCGTCCGGGTTCCCTTTTGTAAATCCGTGATAGTTTGCAAGCCCTGCCACATATGATGAGCGTCAGAGTTGGTGTAGTATGATTCGATCTTTGTCCTGTATTGACACTTTGCCTGTTGGACGATTCGTCTGACGGAATAGCAGGATTTCTTATAAGCAGACGGATTAGTGTCCCGCTCCTTGAAAGTGGCAGTGCTAGCCTCTAGCTAAGTGCAGATGTTGCCTGTCATCCATGGCTTCTGGTTGGGATATGTACGTACGGACACTGTGGGGACGACGTCGTCGATTCATATAATGAAGCTGGTGGATGATGTGATAAACTCATCAATGCCATATGATAAATGCCAGAACATATTCCCGTTTGTGCAAGCGAAACAGTGCTGTAGCTTAGCTATTATGGATCATATTTATATTACAGGGGGAGAGCTCCATTCCTGACAGACTGATCATATTCAATAGCAACCTCAGAGGCTCCTAAATCAGGATGCTGCCTTGTAGGATGTTTTATAGGTAAGGTTGCTTGCAGGCAGATTAGTTGTCAAACTGATTTATAGGCAGATGCATATCTTATCCAGGGGGTGAGCTCTATTCCGGGCAGGCTGATCAGATTAAATTTCAGTCTCAGAGGCTGATGCCAGGTTGCTGCCTTCTAGGTTGTTTAGTAAGTAAAGCGCCTTGCAGGCAGATTAGCTGTCAGCACTTTATAGGCTGATTCATATAATCCAGAGTGGGTGAACTCTATTCCTGGCAGGCGGATCAGATTCAGTAACAGCCTTAGAGGCTGATAAATCAGGACATCCGGATGGTGCCTTGTAGGCTGTTTCATGTGTAAGGCTCCTTGCAGACAGCCTACAAGGCAGCATCCTGATTTATCAGCCTTTGAGGCTGCTATTGAATCTGATAAAGCCCTGAGGCTGAAACTGAAACTGATTAGCCTGTCAGGAATGGCGCTTACACACTCCGTAAATGTAAATATTATCCATAAAACATGAAGTGTCCCTTACAATTATACATATATCAGTCATGCAAAATAAAAACCAGCATAGATAATGCACTAGCTATCGAGCTAATAAGACTACCTAGCTAACTAGCTAGCTTGCTCGCTAGCTCACAAGACTAGCCAAGTAAGCTGCGTTGTTGCTTGCATGCACAGTGTTGCCTGTCAGGGCTTAAATTCCTCACGAGGACTTAGCTCCCCCACCAGCTCTTAGCTCAAGGTAAGGGATATTTAGCTTGCTAAGAATTCCAATTTAGAAACTCATAATGAACTCCAAACACAAATGAAAGCATGATGTTAGCATGAAAATTACCATCCCTTAGTGTAGCAATTTCCTTTTGTTTCCTTTTGGGCTCTTCTCTTCTGGCCGACAGGCCAATTCAATAATAGACCTAATGTCTGTCCTCAGTTTAAATTGCTGCCTGCACCTGTCCTAGTCTGCATCTCAAATGACACCCTATTACCTATATAGTGCACTACTTTTGACCAGAGCCCTATACATGGAATAGTGTGCCGTTTGGGATGCACATCCAGTCACCACACCCTTCTACCTGACTAAAAGAGTGGCTGCATGGCGGGGGCGGACCTCTAATCTGTGCCCTCCGACCCTCCAGCCCAGGCCTCAACACCTGTCTGCCAGGTGGACCTCTGTACTACAGCTAGTTCTGTGTGTGTGTTTATGTGTGAGAGGTTGATTAGCCTGCTGAACGAGGAGGAGGTGGGTTTGCTACGGAAAAGGTGACTTTTTACTTGGTTGTGACTTGAGTGTGATTTATTTGTGTGATTAGAATGATTTATTCAAGGCAGTTTATAACACAGTATACAGTACATGTCAATCACATAATCATTGAACCCTTCAAAGGACCTTAGCTTCCTGAGCACTGTTGTGCTAAGGCTGTGCATGTGTGCGTGAGTGAGTGCCACAGTCACATCACAAAGTGCCGCTCTGCTCTGGGGCTGTCCAGTTCAAAGAGATCTCATGACAGAACCTTCCGCCCAGCCAGCCTAGCCTAGTTCAGTTCACCTGTAGACAATTAACCTGTGGTTAAAGTGCAATGTGTGGGTGTCAAGGAAAGGTAGGCCTTGATAACATTAGATTGTTATCACTGCATCTCCTCTGTATAAACCACATGTAGATTTGCATAGAGGCGAGAGCAACCATGACTTGTGACTGTATCAGGGTCTGTAAGGTTTGTGGGGCCAAGGTGGAGGGTTGGTCGGGCAAGACACCAGGGGTTGTGTTCAGATTAGGCCTTACTGTAGGTGCTGTATTGTGAAATGAATAAAGGCATTTTAGGTCAGTAGTGTTATGTTTGGCACTCCTAAGAACTGTTGTTGTTGTTGAAAGGACAGGGTTAGATATGTACTGTATAGTGATGGTGTGATGTTATAGGACAGCATGAGAGGTGACCACTGTCCATTAGATGTCCCTCTAGTCTACAGAAACACATCACATCTCTGTTTTCCCTGTAACATTCACGTATTAACTGAGGCAGCTTAACTGAGTACAGTGTATGCACAATTGCACATCAGTTGTGTGAGAGTATTGTGACAGGTGCAAACAGACAAGTGAGACATTCATATTTTGGTCCTAAATTTGATAGCCTTTGTCTTTTCGAAATCAATCTTATTTCCCGTCTGAATGTGATCAATTGTTGGAGCTGACTCTAAGAATCAAATAAAATCCTGACTAAGAATCTAAGAATGTCCTGTCTCTAAGAATCTCTAAGAATGCAATACTGCCTTCCCATAAAACATGACCACTTTAGGATGAAGGCCAGACATTCTTTCATTCACAGATAAGGTGATGGAGAGAGAGGGGCAGGGAGGTAGAGAGAGTTTATCAGAGTCATCTCACATGGCAGTAATGCATCGCCACATTGTAAATGTTTCTGCTCATGCAGCTAAATTGAAAGGCAGCAGGGTCACTCATACGGGTCACTCACACTCATCCACAGTTTCCTGGTAATCACTAGAAGGAAGTCTTCAGAGTTTCCCACAGTGGCAGGACAATGTACCCGGTCTTGGCTGAGTGGAACGTAGTTCTCTACCATCTCTTGCTCACCTCACTCCCTCCCTGGCCTCTCTCTCAATCTGATTCAATTCAATTCGAGGGCTTCATTGGCATGGAAACCATATGTCAACATAGCCAAACGCAAGTGATGTAAATAATAAACAAAAGTGAAGTAAACAATACAAATTAATAGTAAACACTGCACTCACAAAAGTTCCAAAAGAATAAAGACATGTCAAATGTCATATTATGTGCAAAGAATTAAAGTACAAAAGGGAAGATAAATAAACATAAACATGGGTTGTATTTACAATGGTGTTTGTTCTTCACTGGTTGCCCTTTTCTTGTGGCAACAGGTCACAAATCCTGCTGCTGTGATGGCACACTGGGGTATTTCACCCAGTAGATATGGGAGTTTATCAAAATTGGGTTTGTTTTCAAATTCTTTGTGGGTCTGTGTAATCTGAGGGAAATATGTGTCTCTAATATACATTTGGTAGGAGGTTAGGAAATGCACCTCAGATTCCACCTCATTTTGTGGGCAGATAGCCTTGCTTCTCTCGCTCTCGCTCTCGCTCTCTCGCTCTCTCTGCTTTGGAGCTGATCCAACATATTTCCTCTCGTCACATGATGGGATTGTCCTGCTGTAAATGTTGATAGGGTGGAGGAGAAAATGCCTTTGTTGGATCCCAAGGGGATGGTGACTACATTTGGACCTGGGCGCAAAATCACTTTATTTTTCTTATATTGTGGTTATGGCACGTTATTTAACTGTCAGCCATTGTTACCATTAATGCTAGTTAATGAAAATTTGACCACCAGAGGGCATCTTTGAGAGGAATTTGATAGCCTTCAATATTGGTTATACTAGAGAATTTAAAACTTTTTTTGTAAGAACATATTAATACATGATTGATTTGATACATTTTGCTTAATTAATTAGATGAATATTATGGTGTTACTATTCCAAGAAAAACAAAAAACGTTCCATTAGGATGGACTGGAAAATATGGTGCTGTACAACGTGACGGTCGGGAGTAGGCTACAGTACTAAGAGCATAACATGTCCACACGCTAATTATAGTCTAACCAATGCCCAAACTGAGATTCAGTGAAAATAAAAATCTAATTGATTTATCAAGACCAGTCCCCATGCTTGTCTCGGAGCAGCGCGAAACGGTGCTGAAATAGTTGACCACAGCGAGTAGGCTACTGCTTAAAGTCCTATTGCTTCTAACTTCAATATGCTTTTAAAATAAATAAATAACTAAAACCTACACCACTTTAAACAGGATATTACTCAACACATGTCGCCTACGGTAGGCCTATAGCATATCGATTTTATTTTTCAATGACGTGACTCTCAGCCAATAATAAGATTTAGAGGATTGGAGGATTCTAAATTAATATCTAAGGAGCATTTTTCGTTAGGACAAATCTTTACTCAGTACTTTGTCGAAGCACCTTTGGCAGCGATGAGTCTTCTTAGGTATGACGCTACAAGCTTGGCACACCTGTATTCGAGGAGTTTCTCCCAATCTTCTCTGCAGATCCTCTCAAGCTCTGTCAGGTTGG